>NC_056732.1:1340766156-1341066156 GCF_019279795.1 Protopterus annectens
CACCATTCCTCTAGCCTCCCTCTCATTCACACAAATATATTCTGTCTTAGTCCTGCTGACCTTCATTCCTCTTCTCTCTAGAGCATATCTCCATCTCTCCAGGGTCTCCTCCACCTGTTCCGTACTCTCACTACAGATCACAATGTCATCTGCAAACATCATAGTCCACGGGGACACCTGTCTGATCTCGTTTGTCAACATGTCCATCACCATTGCAAAGAAGAAAGGGCTCAGAGCTGATCCTTGATGTAACCCCACCTCCACCCTAAACGCATCCGTCACTCCCACAGCAGACCTCACCACTGTCACACTACCTTCGTACATGTCCTGTACCACTCTTACATACTTTTCTGACACTCCTGACTTCCTCATACAATACCACAACTCCTCTCTAGGCACCCTGTCATATGCTTTCTCTAAGAATACAAAAACACAATGCAACTCCTTCCGACATTCTCTGTACTTCTCCATCAACACACACACACACAGGTATGATTATATGTGTGTATATATATATATATATATATATATATATATATATATATATATATATATATATATTATATATAAAACACACACATACAGTTATGTATAGACGTAATAAAAATGAAAAATACGTGGGAAGGTTTTTTTTTTTTTTTGGTAACATTTTTCTTCATTTTATTAAATACAGCCCTACTGACATGGTCTGGTCATAAATCTTAACTTATTTCTTCAAAAAATAAAGGCGAGCTTAGAAAAGTGTACATAAATTATACATCGGTTTCAACCTTGGTACTCACATTTAATCTACTAATCAATATTTGCACACCAAAAGTGCTCTTAAACCCCATGTTTCAAAAAAAAAAAAAAAGCTTAATGAAAAAGTAGGAATAACAGCAGTCTATACAACAGAATTAAAGGGCTTTAACTGTGACCCTGAAAATAGTGTGCTCAATAAATACATTTCTGTGAGAATATGGTTAAATTTGGCATTTTAAAAACAATTCTTAACTATACTTTATCCACAACCAAATGCTTTTGGTTAAGAGGACAATCTGTGCATTCCATGGCCTGAAGTAGCAGCAGTGTAAAACAGGTGCTTTTAGGGTTATCTAAATGGATCTGTGTAGCCACAAGTTTATGCTTTAAGTACACAATTATATAATTACTACAGTGCACCACAACTGTATCAGGATTTGATCTTCAGAATCTCAATAGCATAGCAAGAAAGCCTACTAACCACTTTATTCTGCAGTCCCAAATCTGTAATGCAGCAAATAATTCTTCCAAGAGTATAACTATATCCTGAATTTCCATAACCATGCTCATTTCAACTTCAGTCCATATATTTAAGGGCAAAATAAAGTCTCAAAAATAAAATGCTTAGAATACCAAAGGCAAAAAAATATAAGTGTCCACTGTAGTGGGAGCAGTCTGCATTTTGTGAGGACATGGCAATAATGTTTTTGTTGAGACAGAGGGCACTGGTCTTAAAGGTAAACAGCCATTTAATGCCCAAAAATGAACTGAAAGCAGCCAGTACTACACAAAGAAACAAGGCAATCCGGACAATGGATGTAGACCATAAAGACTACCAGTAAAAGTAGTAGAATCTCTTCTTTATTCAAAAAACACACAAACTAATGAGCGCTTTCATCCAGATTAACTGGACTTCATCAGATTCATTAAAACAATGATACATTGCCTTTTTATAGCCACAGGAACTGAACACATAAACCAATAAATGATGCAACAATAATAAAAGTACTACATCACCTAACTGAAACCTTACTTTTATATATAAATAGATGCAAGACTGAAAAAAAATATATACACAAATAAAATAGTCATTTAAACCTTTCCCACAGTCAGCATGCAGATGTAAATCCATTCTGTCTCTACACATTCAGTCTTAGTTTTAATGTCATCTCTTCTAATACTAGGTTTAATCAACTCTAGTACCAGAAAAAATAAATCTATAGCTAGAATCAGTAACTACAACATGCCTAGCAAGGGCATTTCTAGCACCTTTCTTACAGATATCATTATTATGTTCACGTATCCTGTCCCTTGGGGCTCTATTTGTTTTGCCAACATAATTTAACAACATTCACAAACCTTGTAGACAGCAAGATGCACTAAATTTGAACTTTTACAGTCCTCATAAAAGTTAAATTGGCAAATACTTCCAGTCACAACATTCTTGTAACTTACTACTATTCACATACTTACATATGTTACAAAATTTACATGGATACATGTTCTAGCTTGACAGGAATTCATTCTTACTGCGTGCCAGTTTATACAAGCAATAACGCCCGACAGGATGTGTACTGATATGTAATTAATGCCCGCCCAGGGGTGTTGTGAGGCTCATGCTGCAGGAGGAGGGCCTCTACACCCCTGGAAGGGCATTAATTACACATTAACACACATCCTGAAGGGAATTACTGTGCTTACAGAATGGGCTCTCTGTAAAATTGTTCTGCTTCACTTACTTACATATTTTTTATTACTACATTATTTTTTAATATATTTTGGATGTAAAATAGTTCCTCCGCTTAATGTTTCAAAGTTGCTATAGTATATGTAAACAGTGTTAAAGGAAGCATTTTACATCCAAAATATTTAATTTTTAAAACATATCTAGATATTGCTTTATGTTTTGATCCCTTACTGCTAAAATGGTTTCTTGCCAGTCATTGGGTATTCAATAAATAATGACACACATTTGACTTTCAGACTTTATTTCCTTCAGAAAATTCATGTTAAAACAAATTCTGTTATTTAACTTACATTTTAATATTTTTAAGTATAACATTTAAAATCTTTTCCTAATTTGGAGCCTTTGTTCCCCTTTATTTCAGGCTTTATCCACATTTTTTGAGCTAAAAGGTCGAGAGGTATTTAAACCTCTTACCTAATGCTGCCAGTATTCTATCGATCTCACTGTCTCTCTCCCTCACACACACCTGTACTTCAGAAAATACATGCAAACACAAGTCCTATTATTGCAGCAACTTTGTGATTTTTTAAACAGGAATATGTTCCTGTTCTGAGCCTTTGTTCCCCCTTTATTTTACGTTTTATTCATTTAACTTGATCTAAGAGGTATGTAAACCTCTTGAATGCTGCTGCTGCCAGTGTTGGATTGCTCTCACTCTTCAACCTCTCTCACTCACAGATACCTTGCTTTCATGCACGCATTCACACACCCACTTTTTCTGTTGTGCTTAGATTTTACACTCACTAAACAGCAAAAGCACTGCTTAAGCAAGTGTAAAATAATGGCTCAATCGTTCTCACTTTCACTCATATGCAAGCATGCATACACACACACACACACACACACACACACACACACACACACACACACACACACTTTTGTTTTTCATTTTTTTTACTATATTTTACACTCACTAAACAGCAGAAGTGTAAAATAATGGCGACCATTTGTTTTTTTTCAGTCTTGATATGCTGCCGTGAAGCGGTGGACTAATTTTTCAGTGGGCGTTACTTGTACATTAATACCCTGCTGGAGAACATTTGTTCTCCAATTAGGGTGCTGGTGTACAGTTTGCCCATTTTCTAAAACACAATAACTGTTTCAAGGACTGAATGTTTTTTAAAAAAAATTAGGAGCATCACCCAAAAAGTCTTTGTATTTGTCATCAGCAGTGAAAGTTCTTTTTCACTATATTGCAGACCATCATCATTCGAACAGGTTCTGTACCTTTAAGACCTGTGCTGAGATCTAGGGCTTATCCTGCCCAGACTTAAAGTGAGTACTTAAGGAATGTTTTAACTTTTGTGTATTAAGAGCTGAGGAAGCTCCTGTGATAGGTGTGAAAGCGCTCATCTTTTTATCGTTTTTCTGTAGTTTTAACAGTTGTTTTAATAAATATCAGTTCTAGTGAAATTTCTGCTCTGCCAACTGACTATACTTGTTTTGTGCTATTTGAAGTTATGGTTTGTCCAGCCTTATCCAAACACCTACCTCCAGACTTCTAGAAATTTTGGTTGTATGCAACCCCCATTTCTTGCAAGATTTCTAGTGAAGCCAACACATTCAACTAAGTTAGTTGTCTCCTTGAAGGTGAAGGTGTTTTTTTTTTAATCAACTTTATTACAACCAACCTTCTGTTCTTTTTTCTGTACAACCTGCTGTCCCTTTATAAAATATACACCCCTTTGATCCTTACCAGCTGTTGTCTTAGTGTGGCTGCCCATCTATAGTGATGGCATGCATCCAGTATTCCATGTATCATAGGATGGCTGTCCATCTATAGTGGTGATATGCATCCTATTTCCCATATAACATACAAGTCTTACTACCTTGCAATATGTCTCAAAGTTAAGGGCTCCCAACCATTCTGCTTCTGGTGGCAAAGTAATAATGTTCCATGCCACTCAAGGCTTTTGTTCTGTCCATATACATTTTTTTTCGTGTTTTTCTCAGTTTACTAGAAACTCATCTGAAGGAGGGAAGGGCAAACCTTGAGAAATACATAAAACTAGTGATAGAATAAACCACAAGACTGCTTGAATTCTCTTGTCACATCTAGACAAAAATTATTTCATTTCCCCACACAGATCTTAATTTTACTTAAAATATCTCCTCATGTTATGAACAATGACTGTTTGATTGTGTAAACTAACTTTGGACCTAAGTAAATCAGCTAATTGGAGTCACTCAAAGGGACACTCTTCTCACAACCTGTCACTAGGTGAACAATTAAACTTCATGGTTTTAGTCCTTTGTAAATGTAACTTGTATCCAGAAATTCTACTATATCAACAAAGTTCCTGAAATGTCACTGCCAAATCCCTTTCAAGACCTATCAAATTAAGAACCAAGTCGTCTTGGCATAATGCCAACTTCTGAGTATATGTCGACAACTCATAATCCTTTATTTGCATCCGCTTTAGCAGACTTTAAAAGGGTTCCAAATAAATAGCAAACAGAGGAGGGGGAAAGACTGCACCCCTATGGAGAGCATCTAGATAACTGACAACTTTCCAAAAGTCTATTTTCTATCTGTAATGAGATATTACAATACAAAATTGTATTAAATGCAGCCACCTCTTAGGAAGGCCAGCCAGTCAGTTATTCTTAGTATTTCAAATAAAAACTGCCTGCAAACCACATCAAACATCTGGTTTTACTGGCATCTTCTATAATGTTCTACCAGATACAAAACCCATTTGTTCCAGATCAATTGAATATCATCCTATTAAATAACTTATAATAAGTTAGTATTTGTCTATGACCTGGGTTTTTAAGGATCCTTGCCTTATTTGTGAATAACAGTTATGAAAGCTTCTATCTACATATTCAATGTCTCTCCAGTTACCAGCACATAACTGGCTACTTTAGTAAAGCCCTTAATAAAATTTGACTATAAACAATACCAATATATTTCCAATGGTAAACCATCCAGCCTGGGTGATTTCTTCCTCTTTTGGTTCTCTTAATACCATTTCCACCTCACAGTCTGCAACTTGTTGCATCAAGTAGATCATCTGATCCTGACCCAATTTTATTATGGGAGTTTGCTTACCATGTCCCTTATTCCATGTGTCTTTCACTCCCAACCTGTCTCAGTGTCATACACCTGTTCACAAAAAAAAATAACAAAATATTCAGGTATAGCTCAAGGTTTCTCCAAAAAAAAAATACCTATCCTTTTTTAACATCTTTATTAACATCACACACTGCATAGGGATGTGATGCACATTCAGCTATAAAAGAGAAAACAGACCACTATTACATTTTTTCCTTTGTACACATTATACAAATATAATTTTTACCTTTAAAAAATTGCTCAACTCCTTTCTTTCCTGAAACTGCACTTATCTTGAACATTATTCTGTATGTAATGTTCCCATATACATTTATTACTATGTAGTTTACTCCTTCCCTTTTCTTAAGATACCATCTTCAGTTCTTTTATCCCCCTTTACAGCATTTACCAATTATATTACAGCTGATTTTGCTTTTAATTTCCATTTCAAAGCAATTCCTTTATTTGACACCTTACAGTAGTGCTTTGCTGTGTTAAGGAATTTCAGCTTCTATATTCCAAGTTAAAAAAAAAAAAAAACTTTTCTTAGTTAAAACAATTTCCTTCTCCAACATTTCTGACAAAATATCCTGTACAAAATTTCTAAAAATCTATCAACTTGTTATACTTTCAATTGACATTCCCACATACCCCTCTCTTTTCCATCACACCTCCAACATCTGCCATCTACCAGTGGAAATATTCTCTGACGTTTTCTTGAGGTATAAAAATACCTATGCAAACATATCTGTGCAAAAATCCAAAACCTAGATGTTTTTAAATTACGAGTCATACAAATATCTCCCCAAATGTGAGATTATAAAGCATTGATCACACTTGTGAAATATAGTATTGCAAGAAAAAGTAGCTGAGAAAGACCGAATGTTGTTGACTTGTGGGTGGACTGCAAAGCATATACCCCCACTTGATGTCATTAATGTTTAGAAGGACACTAGTAAGAAAAAAGTAAATGCAAGTAAAACATTTTTTGTTCTTTTTAATATGTCTATAAAACATTTCATGACCTCAATTACATGTTATATAGTAAAGCAGTTTGTGTAGTATGTGCTCAGGTGTATTTTAAATGTTGTAGTGGTGGTGAGTCTTTTCAATGACTGTTGTATGTCATAAAATATGAAAGTACTTTTTTAGTTGTAAGAAATGTAGGCTTTACAATTTTAAAAAAAGAAGAAAGTTGTTTTCTGTAGAGAAAGCCTGTGCTAAGTTTCTTGGGTACTTTTCTGTTATCGGGGCAACAGTCATAATGAGCGTTTGGAATCCTAGCGCTCATTATAATGTTGATCATTCAGCTGCTGCTGAAGTGGGTACCACACACACACTTACTTTCCTGGCAGATTTGTTGTGTGTGGTCGATCACATTTAATAAATAACGACAATCATTTGACTTATAGACTTGTTTTACTCCGAATAATGCATGCTGGCAGGGTTTATTAGGAAATGAATTAGCCTGCATTATTTCGGAGAAAAACAAGTGTATAACTCAAATGATTGTCACTATTTATTAAATGTGATCGACCACACTTTTCTCCTAAAACCGCCAGTTGTAGGGAATGAGGAGGAGTTTGAGCTGACATCAACAGAGAGTTAGGAGGTATAGGTACATGGGACACACGTTAATCAGATTGTGTGAAATGGCAGGTAAATGCCATGGTCATGCTTTGAAACAGGGTGAAATGGAGAATAAAAAAATGCTTGCAAGTATCTTTTTTTTAACGTAAACCGCAGTCTCAATAGTCAAATGCCTCCTCCCAAAAAATGAAAACAGACTGTAATGGTCTTAGTGGCCTTTAATTAACATATACCTGTAATGCACTGGCTTTTCAATATGCCTAGAAGTGAGTGTGCACGCGAGTGTGTGGAACTAATGAGTTGTAATATTTTCTCTTTATGAACTGTTAACATTTTTTTATACTTGAATTTCTGCACTTTATCAGTTGTAATACGTTTAGGCACTCCACAGTGCTTCATTTCTTTCCCATTTGGCTGATGAACATCACTTTTCATTTCTGTCTAGTTAGTCCGAGACTGTCCTGTGAAAACAAAATGAAATCAGGAACTACTTGTTGCCCCAATAACGGAAAAGTACTGTTTCTTGCATATGTAATGATATTGGCTTTTTTTTTCTTTAGCAAATGTTCAGTGGGAGTCAAGAAGTCTGTGGCTGAAGGCAGCTGTACATGAGTAAAATAAGATTCCTTAATGCATCTGCAGAGGAGTTATTTTTTTTCTCTCATTACAGAGTGTTTCCACGGAGATGATCTGTCTGCAGATGTCAGCAATTAATATTGACAGTTCTGAGCATTCTTTGCCAAGGGAAATGCAACATATGAAGCTACAAACGCAAGCAGTTCAGTTAAAAAGTACAGTTTGAAATTACTGGAAGTGAATAAGAGATAGCAGCTTCCCTGGTAGCCTTAATACTTGAATGCATTTAACAGAACAGTGTACAATTTAGTTTTATTTAAAGGCAGCCACTGCACTTTTTTTTAAGGCTTAAATTTAATGTTTTCTGAAAGCATACAACATCTTTTAACATCTGGGAAGGGGATAGAGAAGAAAAGAACAGACATCAATCAATCAGTCTAAGTGGAAGTACAGGCTCAGATGTGCTTTAGTATGACTAACCTTATTTTTAGGTTAGGTAATGCATATGGTTACAGCTGTTTTTTTGGGGCAACTGCTCCTATCTGAAGGGTTCAAATTCATTTTTTAAATATGTACATAGTTTTGTGTGTTTGACATAGGTTCAAATGGTGATGATGAGAACAACTGTATAAAAGATCAGCCTGCCAAATATTGGTGTGTGCATGTAACACAAAAGATGGAAACACATTCAAAAAAGCTGTCATGTATAATATCTGGGAATAATAACTTATTATCACAATGGCTAAGCTATTCATATTATTTTGGAATGTAAATGGCCTTACAGGTATAGACAAAAGGTAAGATATTGATTTATATTAAGAAATGCAAAGTGCAAACAGGAATTCTGCAAGATTCACAGCTGGAAAGAAATGAGCATGTGAATTTGATAAAGAAAGGGTTTCTGGGTGGATATTCAGCAGAATATCAAGGACAAAGGAAAAATGGAGTAATTATGCTAATTGCTAGATGAGCTCCAACAGTGATGGGGGGGGGGATAATGGTAGATATGTGGTAGTAAGGGACTGTTAGCTAGAGAGAAGGATTATGCAGGCATTTATTGCTGGCATGTATTTACATTCCATTAAAACTGTTTTATGGAACTTAAGAACTTTTTGGGAGAAATAATCTGCTTTCAGCAGGGAATATTACTTATAGGTGGGGATTGGAACTTGATCTGCAACAGTCAGGATGCATCTGGACGACCTAGAAGGGGGAATATAGATTTATAGGTGTTTACTAGGCTAATAGCTACAAGGGCCTTTTAAGCCTAGCCAGGCATCCAAAATCTCTGACAAGTTCTGTTATCCTTGATAAGTGTAAGCAGAGGCTTGGGAGATGAAGCATTTACAAGCAGGGGCCAGGGAGATGAAACATTTACAGGTTGTCTGTGTCCACTAGAGAGAGAGGTGCCAGAAGCCAGGGATGAGTTTCCTCTTCCCCATCCAATTGTCCAAGTTGGACATGAATTGGGTTAGGGAGGAACTCTGCTTCACATAGATGGGGAGCCTGTTCTGGGATACATACCTGTCTCTCCAGAAGGTCCTATTTATATCACAGGCAATGTTTAAGTCTTTTCAATGGGTCAATCTGGTACTCTTTGTTTTGCGAATACACAGGAGGTCCATCAGAGTGGGGACTGACAATGCCCTGTGCACCAGACACAGATTTCCCCTCAACAGCCTGTAGGAGATGGAATACAGGGATAGGGCCTTGAGGCACTGTGCATAGGGCATTTTACTTATGACCTGCATTCTTTTAATAAGGAACCTCTGTGGACGTTCCATTTGTTGGATATGCCTGGTTAGGTACACACCTAATGGGGCACTGTACTCAATGACAAGTCTGATGAATGCAGAATACAATGGAACAATGACTTCCTTAGACCTACATGCCATACCTTTGTTTAGAAGCTGGACAACAGAGAATGATGTAACAAATAAGGGTAGACTTCTGAAGAAATTTATGAAAATATTTGCTATGGAAGATTTGAATTCAGTAGTAGGAACTCAGAGAATTTGCATATTCTTTCCCCAAGATAAAATAACTTGGCTAAACTGAATATAAATTATATTTCACAGGAACACATGCATTTAATCAGAACCTTCAACACAGCCAGCAACGGTTTCAGATCATGTACCAATAACTACCAAGATAAAAATGCAAGATAATGAAGTCAGAATGGGACACTGCTGCTTTCCCACCTGCCTGTTAAAAAGAGAGAAATTTAAGGAACGAGTACTGGAAATGACTTGAGTTATTAGGGAGGACAGAACTTTCTTCATTAGTACAGCTAGTGAGTGGGATAAAATGAAAATGGAGTTTAAAAAGAGGGTGTAAATAAAATAAAAAGAAATATGGCTAATAAGTAGTTGGAAATATTTAGAGGGGCTGACAAAGTTTTAAGTATTGCAAAATAAGAGGAATCCTACAAAACAAGAAGAGGTGCAACTGCAGAGTGCTAAAGAGAAAATAGGTTCATAGAAGGTTACTAGGCTATTGGCCATAGGGCCTTTATATGCATAGACATGTTACAACCGGTTCCACTTTGAATTATCGAATGTTCAGAACACTGACGTTCTGATCATCGAGACCAGAACATCGATGTTCAGAACATCGAAGGTTTAAAGTAGAAGTGCCGGGTAAGTGAAATTGTAGAATTTTGGGTGTGTATGCAGGGCAGCAAGGTGCCCTGCATGTTGTGTGTGTGTGCCATCTGAGTGTTGGCATTGCAGGTAGGGTACGGGAAATCTTCCATTTAGTGCTACCGCATATAGCAATAATTGGGAGATTTCCCTTACCCCACTGTAGTGCGATCTCAGAGTTGGAATATTAAAGTGGGGGGATGTGGTTTTTGCAAATTTTTTTGTTTTTGTGTGGTTCATTTTGAACCTTCGATGTTCTGGTCTAGATGATTAGAACGTCGATGTTCTGAACATTCGATGATTCAAAGTGGATCCGTTACAACCTTATTCCCTTATTGACCAAGTTGTATGGTCTATATTTGCAGTGCTAGTCTATGATCAGCACCAAATGCCCTTTTCCAAGAGGGACATATGACAACGTCAGGGTAAATTTATTGTCTCCAATCCAGTTGTCTTAAGTTTCGCTTAAATAGGGTAATTGAGGAGCACTGTTCTACGTGAAATTGGAGTTGGTTCTAGAGGAGTGGCAATCTCTGGGAGATACAGCTGTCTCTCCAGCATGTCCTGTTAATGTCACAGGCTAGGTTAAGATCCCTAGAGCGAGTGAATTTTGTCTCATTGACTTGTGGATGTGCAGCAGTTCCATTAGGGCAGGGTCCGAGACTGCTCTGTAGGCCAGGCACAAGTCATCTCTCAGCATCCTATAATATACAGTGTACAGTGACAGGGACTTCACTCTGTCCACATAGGTCATGTGTTGAAGGCCCTGAATTTTCTTGGTGAGAAACTTCTGAGATTTCGCCAGCTGCTGCAGGTGTCTGGTGAGGTACATACACAAGGGAGCATTGTAATCTATTAGTGGTCTGATGTGGGATGAGTCCAGGAGAGTTATAACATCCTTAGCTCTGGATACGATGTCCTTACTTATGAGATGTGCAACACAGAAGGCCTTCCTTACTCTGTGGGCACATGGTGATCAAAGTTAAGGTTGCTATCAGCCTGTGTTCCCAAATCTCTCACCACAGGGTTTGAGCTAAGTGGGCTACTGTTAATACTGTAATTTGCAGGGACTTCACCTTTGTCGAAAGGAATGAAAATGCATTTTTTGCATTTAAGTCTGTAGCTTTGCTGCCAATTATTTGCCTGTGTACGCCCTTTTTATAGTATGTCAACATCTTTGGGGGAATCAATGACTGCACCCAGTTTGTAGTCATCATCAAATTTGGTAAGCCACAGGCCAAATATTTTCAACTGGACTTAAGAGAAATAGATTCCAAACAGTAGCGCACCCAGCACATATCCTTGTGGTACATCACTGGTAACTGGTCTGCTGGTAGAAGTGGAATCCCCAACTTTGACTGTATGCGTCCTGTCGGCGAGACAGTTGGCTACCCATCTAGTGACATATGGGTTAATTCCCAACTGGGTGAATTTCTCAATGATGCCTACGTGGGGGATTGTGTCAAAAGCCTTGGCTAAGTCAAGATAGGCTGTATGTACTATTTTGCCTTCATCCCGAGCTTTGGTGTCATTCTCGAAGAAGTCCATCAGGTTTAATAAGCATGATTTACCCTTAAAGCCAAACTTGGTCAGGTCAAGAGTTTAAAGGTCACCTATGATAATTCTCTCCAAGGCCTTGTAGATAAGGCTGGTTAGGCTTACGGGTCTATAGTTCCCGGGGTTAGCGGACAGACCCCCTTTGTGCAAAACAATTACTGCTGCCGTTTTCCACTCTGCTGGGACAAAGCCAGTACAACTGTGGTTGAAGAGAGTGCTAAGTGGTTCCACTATGTCCTGTTTTAGACCATTTAGCAGGCAGCCTGGGATGTTATCAACTCCCACAGAGGCTGTGATTTTGGCCATGGGGAGTGCTGTTATGACCTGCTCTTTGGAGATACTAAGATACAAGGTAGAGGACTAGTGACACGTATGTTTTTGGGGTATGTCTGGTGGACACAAGGGGGTACAGTTTGTGCCAAATCTGTGTGCTAGCAGGTTGGCAATGTCCTCAGGGTCAGTATGAGTGGTACCATCCACTACTGGTTCGGCACAAAGCTGGGCCTTTCATTTTTAGATTTCTGACACAGCTAAAGACTTCCTTGTAATTATCCTTAGCTAGGGATGTTAGTTTAGCTTTTTAACTGGCTTTAGAGGACTTTACAAGACATTTAATTTGCTTGTTCAAGTTGTGGAGGGAGTCCTTTCTCTGCTGTTAGTTCTCTCTTGGTCTTAGACAATAGTTTCTTCGTCTTGTTGTACACCTTACTTGTGCTTGCTGTCCACCAGGGTGGCTTGCTTTTTTGTGAGGACCATGTTTTGATCCATTCAGATACAGCCAAGTCTACACATTTGTACAGAAGTTTATATAGGGCATTTGTGTACGCCTTTGTATAGCAGTCATTATTGACAGTGGTAGCAGGGGGGGTTTGAAACTACTTATGCCATGACTTAGGAGGCCACAGTTTGTTTTGGAGAAACTGTTCATTCTTTTTGCTCTTAAGGGGGCAGGTATGACTGTTACTTCAAACAAAACTAATTTATGATCAGAACTTACCAGGGAGGGTAACACACAGGGGGTAGTGCAGTGATCACCTATGTTGGTGAGTGATCACCTATGTTGGTGAGTACTAAGTCAAGGACATTCAAGCCTCTTGTGGGGGTGCAGAACATCTGTCCCATAGCATTTGTATTAAAGTCCAGGAACCTTGAGGCAAGCATGTCTGTGCTCACAAAGGATTCCCAATCGATGGAAGGATAGTTGAAATCATCCATGACCAAGGTGTTTCGCTATACAGTGAGTGACTCAAGTAGGTCCAGGTAGGCAGAGTGGTTCTTGTGGTTCATGGTGGGGGACCTATAGCTAACAATGTTATAGAAGGGGGCTTTACCTAGAGTTAAGTTGGACTTTGATTAGCTCTAGTGAGTCGTACTATCTGACCAGTCTTGAGGTGTAGTTGTCTTTAAAGAAGATGGATACATCTCTGCCTTTGGTTCTTTCACACTCGTTTTGAGGTCTGAACATATGGGAGGCATTGTAGCCTTGGATGGCCAGGGTGCTCTCTGCGGCCTTGAACCATGTTCTGTGACTGCATAGACATCTGCATCTTCCAAGGTGAGGAGTGCTTCCAGTGAGTGCAGTTTCTGATTTAGACTCCTAGCATTAAGCAGCATAACCTTCAGTTTATCTCTAGTGGAATTTTTTAAGTCATGAATTTTGTTATGACACTGCCTAAAAAATAGAAGTTATGTTCTTACCATAACGTTCCAGTTGTCTTCTTCTCGCCTTCTTCTTGCTGGATGGGTTCGGAGCCGACCTCGGCTCCGACTCGGCCACTCTAAAAGCTCGAGAGTTGGTTCCACCGGCTCGAGGCTCCCCTTATATCCCACAATGCTAGGCGAGAGTTACCTCAGATCTCGTTTGTAAGCTAACCCCAGCTTATAATAGTTACAGAATAACTCTAAACAGAGTCCACCTCTAACAACAGGGAGAAAAAAGGGTGACCTACATCCTGATTCAGGAGATATGCAAGCAGCATATGTCTAAGAAAGAGAGGTCATAATCACAACTCCTCTAGGTCTGTCCAGGCCAGGGGGAAGGAGGGTGGGACGCGAGAAGAAGACAACTAACATGGAACGTTATGGTAAGAACATAACTTCTATATGTTAAGTTGTCTATCTCGCCTTCATTCTTGCTGGATGGGACCGCGTCCCTAGCACCTTGTCCCGGGTGGCCTAACGGAACAGACTCCTGAGAACAGTGGAACCAAAGTTAGCTCTATGCCTAGAAGCTAAATCCAACTTATAATGAGAAATGAAAGTGTGAGGAGTAGCCCAAGTAGCCGCTGCACAAATGGTGTCAATAGGCAGTCTGTCTTGGAAGGCTAAGGAAGTAGCCAAAGCTCTTGTAGAATGGGCCTTAGGTTTATTAGGCAGCTTTTGGTGTCTAATCTCATAAACAAGGGTAATCAGAGATGTAAGCCATCTAGATAATGATACCTTTGAAACTGAAAGTCCCTTTCTGCTTTCTGCATAGGAGATAAACAGTTGGTCAGATTTTCTGAATTGTTTTGTTCTATCCAAATAGTACCTCAACTGACGATGAACATCTAGCCAGTGTAATTTTTGTTCAGACCTATTGGAATATTCTGGAAAAAGACAGGGAGGTCAATGCTTTGATTTAGATTTGACGTCGAGACTACCTTAGGCAAAAAGGACGGGTTGGTTCGTAAGGATACCCTGTCCTTATGGAACAATAGATAAGGAGGTCGACAGCTGAGTGCATGAAGTTCTGAGACTCTTCTAGCTGAAGTAATAGCTACCAGAAAGAGAGTCTTCCATGATAGCAATTTTAAAGAACAGGATGCTGCAGGTTCGAAAGGGGGTAGAATCAAAGAAGTAAGAACTAAATTTAGGTCCCAAGGAGAAGGAGGATTTCTTATAGGAGGTCTGAGAAGAAAAACTCCTTTCAAAAAGGCTTTGCAAAGTTTGTGGGACATTAAGGCAGACTCAGAAATACCCACATGAAAGTTAGAGATAGCTGCCAATTGAACTTTAAGAGTAGAAGGGGATGAACCTGCATGGAAGAGTTCAGCTAGAAAATCAAGGACTATTTGGATGGAAGCAGTGAAAGGATCTATGTCCCTTCCTTGAGCCCAAAATGTGAAACGTTTCCACTTACTCAAGTAAATCTTCCTAGTGGAGGATTTATGGGAAGCTATCAAAATATCTCGAACAGAGTGAGATAATTGAGGAAGCCTGGCTAAGGTTGGAACTGGAGGAACCAAGCAGTGAGGTTCAGAGAGGGGAGGGAGCGATGTAACTGACCCGATTGATGGATCAAAAGGTCTGGAACTAGGTCCAGATGCCAAGGTCGCCCAGTAGAAATTGATGTAGAAAGGGGAACCACACCTGTCGAGGCCAGTAAGGAGCAATGAGGATCAACGAGGCCTTCTGAGCGATAGCTTTCTGTATCACTTGAGAGATTAGTGGGAAGGGAGGAAATGCATACAGAAGTCCCCGGGCCAAACTTGGACTAGAGCGCCTCTGCTGGGTTGGCCTGGTAAAGGAATAGGGTGAAATAATGTCTGCACTTGCTGTTTTGGGGAGAAGCAAAAGATCGCAGCAAGGCTGACCCCACTTGAGAAAAATCTCTCTCACAACAGAGTCTTTCAGAGACCACTCGTGAGGCATGAGGATAGCTCTGCTCAATTTGTCCGCTATTTGATTGGACTTCCCGGGATGTGTTGCTATCAGAAAACGCTGAGAAGAAATCGCCCATTGCCACAATCTGAGTGCTTCTCGACACAGGGGTAGGACCTGGTTCCGCCTTTGTTTGTTGATGTACCACACTACAGACATATTGTCTGTCTGATTGCAATCGCTCCCAAGGGAGAGAGTCTTGAAGGGCTTGCAACGCTAAAAGCACTGCTCTCATCTCCAGAACATTTATGTGCAAGTGGCATTCTTCTGTTTGCCATGTGCCCTGGACCGCCCTGCCCTGATAATGCCCCCACCCGATCAGGGAGGCCCGCTGTCAGAGTAGCAACCGGAGGGGAGGAACAAAGGGTCTTCCCAACCAGAGCTGAGGGGAAGACATCCACCACATGAGATGATTTCTGCACGCCAAGTGATCATAATGGTGTGGACATTGGAAGTTGCTGGTATGACCATTGTGTAAAGAGCATCCATTGAAGGATTCGCATGTGGAATCTGGCTAATGGAAGCAGAGGTATGGCAGCCGCCATAATTCCCAACACTTTCAGAACTAACCTGGCTTTGATTCTGTTGTTGTTGAAAAGGAATGAGACCAGTCTGTGTAGGTCTGTTATTCTCTGATCTGTTAGCCTCGCAGACATGTCTACTGTGTCTAGATTTGCGCCTATGTAGGTAATAGTACGACAAGGCGACAAAACAGACTTTTCGCAATTTATTGAAATGCCTAACTTTGACAAATGCGAAAAGTGTAATCCCTGGCCATCAGAAGGAGATGCTTGGTGGGAGCTGTGAGGAGCCAGTCGTCCAAATATGGAAACACCTGGAATCCTTGTCGTCTCAGGTGAGAAGCTACCACTGCCATGCATTTGGTAAACACCCGGGGCAGTGGTGAGACCAAAGGGCAGGGCCCTGAATTGAAAATGACTGGTTCCCAGCCTGAAGCGGAGGAATCTTCTGGAGCCGCCTGTTCATTTTATGTGATAGTACGCATCCTGAAGGTCTATAGAGCACATCCAGTTTCCTTTTCCCAATAGGGAAGGATGGACTGCAGCGTGACCATCCGAAATCTTGTTTTCTTGACTGATCTGTTCAAGATACTGAGATCCAAAATTGGTCTCCAGTCCCCTGTTTTCTTTGGAACTAAAAAGAACCTTGAGTAGATTCCGGATCCTTGCTGGTCTGCTGGAACTGGCTGAATTGCTCTTTTTGCAAGCAGTTTTGAAATTTCCAAAACCGCTAGATCCCTTTGTGCGGGTGGAACATCTGGAAGGGATTTTTGATTGTTTCGAATGCTAAGAAAGGGATAGAATAGCCTTCGAAATGACGGACTGTACCCATTTGTCTTGAGTCAGGGATAGCCAGGCTTTGGGTACAGTGACAACCTTCCCCCGACTGCCTCCGAAGGTGGGCAGCCGGGCAACACCTCAGGGATGCTGAAAAGGCTTATCAGAGAAGGCTTCTCGATTGCCCTGGTTCTGCGGAGCCCCCCTGCCTCGAGGGCGACGTCTACCATTGTTATTCCCCTCTGCCTCTGGCGGGTAACGACTTTGTGCGCCAGGCGAAGTCCCTTGATTTTGTTTACGGAACCACATTTTCCCACTTTTCTGGCCTTTGGGGTAAGGCCTAGAAGGAGTAGAAAAACGGACTCCGACGGCAGAAAGAGTCTTGCCATCAGACTCGCACCTAGTCAAGGTTTCTTTCACTTGAGGACCAAAGAGAGATGATCCATCAAACGGGGAGTTAGTGAAAGACGTCTTGAAGGGGTCTGCAAAATTGCATAGCCGCATCCAGGCATGCCTACGTAAGGCCACACCTGTCCCTGCGGACCTACTCGCTCCATCGGCCGCATAAGAAAGGAGGCGCATGGAGGAGTTGGCTATGGAGTTAAGGGTAGCTAGCTGAGTGTTCATTTTATCTTGAAAACCCGCAGCTGTAGGATCCTTCAACATGTCACTCGCTTTAATCAAGTCCCTTTGAAGACGAGTGAAATGGCACAGGTAGTTCAGCTTAACGATAGTAAATGTCGCTGACGAAAACATCCGCTTCCGCATCTGTCCATGGACCTAGATTCCTTGTTAGGTGGATGGACAGGTACTGAAGGATCAGCTAGTTCCTTCTTAGTGGCAGCAGCTACCACCATAGCATCCACAGAAACTCCTTTTGTCAAGAACTGCTTGTCTGCTGGTGCCGTTATGAATTTGGAGGGTCTCCTGGGAGTGGGGTCCACTGAATCAGGAGCCGCCCATGCCTTTTTAGCAACCACCTGCATGAGGGGGTCAAAGGGGGGGACACCCAGGAGGTGGAAGGGCGAGAGCCAAATGCCTCAAGATATACAGATTCATCCTCCGAAGGGTTAAGGGCTGGCCAATTTCCCCTCTGCTTCAGGATCTCTAGAATGTCTGCAAAGAGACATCTTCAGAAGGGGAACGGGGAACCTCGAATCATCTAAATCTGTGTCAGATGTGATGGACTCAGGTGAGTCAATGTGTTTCCTCTTACACTTCCTCTTCCGAGGGGGCTCTTCTGCCAAGTCAGGAGAGGCCTCGGAAGAGGATGAGATCTCCACAGGGGTTCCTGAGGAGCTGGCTCTCTGCGGTCCGGGATGAGGGAGTGAGTCGACTTGACCTGAGGCACCGAGAGGGAGGGCGGACGGCGCCGACTGTGGGTAGAGCCAGGCTCTAACACACTCCGCATGACCTCAGCACCCCTGTCAGGCAAAGCCAGAGGTCCCCGCCCGAGAAGCTGAGAACCCCTCGGCACCGACAGTGATGGCTCCGAGGCCGATGTTGAGCCGCGACTCACCAGCCGAAGCCCGAGAGGAAGAGCGGGTCGGACAAGGGTCCGATGCCACTCACCCCTCGAGCCGACGATGGAAGTCCGCGCCGAGATTCTTCTAAGGAAGAAATCGGAGCCGACGATGGAGCCAAGACAATTGTATTGGCTCCGACGCTACCACAGTCTCGGTTCCGACGACCCGCCCGAGCTCAACGGAGTCGGAGGAGGAATATATTGATGGACAAGGGCAGGCATCGACTGATGAGTCGGGCTCTGAAGCATCTGGGCTAGTGCCTCAGACTTAAGAAGTCGACTCACTACCCTCTGAAGGTCATGATCCGATAGCCTCGATGACCTAGAGGAATGAGATTTATGGCTCCGTTCAGACAGCAGGGGAGATCCTGGAGCCGAATGAACGGAGCCAAGGGACGGTGACCTGGACCTCTTCTCGGCGTCGGTTCAAGATCTGGACGGAGCCGACACGGAACCCTATTACCTCGGCTCCAGCCGGAGCCGAGGGAACCACAGAAACTGTGGACTGAGACTCATCGGCTCCATCCGGAGCCGATGAAGGCGGAGGTTTAGAAACCTTAGGTCTCGGCTCAGTTGCTGGAGCCGAGGACCTAGAAGCCTTAGAGGGCTTCCCAGAAACAGAAAGGGAATCCTCCGGCTTAAGAAGACCCCTCAGGATCAACTTATTTTTTCTTTCCTGCAGCACCCTGGGGCTGAAGCCGTGGCACACAGCACAGGAGTCCTGCAGGTGCAAAGGCCCCAGGCAATAGACACAAGAAGTGTGACCGTCTGTCAGAGACATTTTCTGACAGCACGCATCACACTTCTTGAAGCCTGAGACCTTTGTGTCTTTAGACATCCTAAACAAAAAGTGTAATCACACACACTCAACAAACACACTGATTACACTAATTTAGTTTAAAAACTCAAAAATAAACAATTAACTAAAGTTTACCAAGAGTAACACACACACACAACTAGGGGATGGAGAAAGGCCAGAAGGCCCGAGAGAGAACTTAAAAAGTTCTTTGGAAAAAATTGGGATTTTCCGAAAACGGAGTAGAAAAACCGACTAGACTAAGGGGAATATATATAAACTCAAAAATATAGGGTTTAAGTGATCTAATTTTACCAAAATTACACTTACCAACAAGCCGGTAGAAAAACCAACACCTCGATGCTGTAGCGGCAAACGAGATCTGAGGTAACTCTCGCCTAGCATTGTGGGATATAAGGGGAGCCTCGAGCCGGTGGAACCAACTCTCGAGCTTTTAGAGTGGCCGAGTCGGAGCCGAGGTCGGCTCCGAACCCATCCAGCAAGAATGAAGGCGAGATAGACAACTTAACATAGGCCCTATGGGGAGGCATGTACCTTTGCCAGTAACTGAAAGCCAAGAGGTGACAAGTGAAGACCATCTCTGGCAAAGCAGCATGGTCTGTCGACTATATCTTCCCAGGCTAACAGACACTGGATCCCCCTGGACTTGACATCAGAAACTAAGCCAGTTGTTGAAGTTCATTTTTTGGTTTATATTAAGGCACCATCCTGGCTGAAGGTAGAATGCTGCTTAGGGCTAGGGACATAGCTGCCTGGGACACAATCTGAGAGCTCAGTCATGTCTCTCTTCATATAGTCCAGTAAGGTACATCTCAAGTCATTCACTCTAACATGAATTATGGCAGAGTCATAACGGCACTTGTTGTTGAGAGACTAGACTGCATGTGTGCTCTGACAGATCTTGGCACCTGACAGGCAGCTGACTGTGACCTTCTCCTTGTCCAGCCTGGTGAGGGAAACATCTGTGGGTGTCTCACTATGGAGTTGCCTATGACCAAGACATTTGGTTTTGAGGTGTTTTGCCTTAGGGGCTTATTGGCTGAGACACTGTTGTGTGTATTATTATGTTTAGTGGATTTTGCTCTTGGCAGGTCTCTGAACTTTAAGTAGGCTTCTAGTGAGTACATCAAAAGTAAATAAAAAGTTCCCAGAAGACACGAAGTGCAAATAAAATGAATTAGAAATAAAAAAGATAAAAAGCACTTCAACACAGCAGAAAAAGGCAACTGATTTAATCACAACAGGTTAGCGCTTTCACGGCCACTCAAACAACCGCTTCATCAGACAAAACCATTTTTACATCAGAGATGTTTGAAACACTAACTTACTGATTAATAGTTTTTTTTATATACATGTTGTTTTGCTTTAAATTTAATAAGATAGTTAATTAGTATGGCATTCTCACTGGTGCATAGTTTTTTTAAATATTGACTGTTTTATGAAATGTTTGTCTGATGAAGCAGATGTTTGAGTGACCGTGAAAGCGGTAACTTGTGATTAAATTAGTTGCCTTTTTCTGCTGTGTCAAAGTGATTTTTAATTTCTAGTGAGCACATCCATGTATGTGGGTTTATGTGTTGTGAGCTTGTAAGAGCTGGTGGGTGTGTGTGTGTGTGTGTGTGTGTGTGTGTGTGTGTGTGTGTGTGTGCGCGCGCGCGCATGCATGTGTGCTGACAACCTGTTTGACAACTGGTTTGTTATGTGAGACAACTGATTCCAAATTCACAGTATAGCTACATCTCTCACACATTGTATATGTTTGTTTTGTAGTAACTAGTTGTCAGTGTACATAAAGCAATTGCTACATTGCCTCAGGATGCCCATGTCAATCAGGCTGGCTGGAGAAATGGTAGGTAACTGTCTGTCCATTTTGGCAGGTATATACTGCAGTAACTAGTGGGGAGTGATCTAGATGGACCAGGTTTTGCTGCAAGACTAACAAAAATTAGAAGTTATGTACCTACCATAACGTTCCATGTTAGTTGTCTTCTCTCGCCTTCTTTCTTGCTGGATGGGTTCGGAGCCGATCCTCGGCTCCGACTCGGCACTTGCTTTAGCTTAGGAACTCCTTTTACCAGCTCGAGGCAACCCTATATCCCATGATGCAAGGCGGAACTACCTCAGATCTCGTTTGGTAGCTAACCTACCCTGCTAAGACTATCCTAACATAATTAGGAACACAAGTTCCTAATAGAAGTCCTCATATGAAGGCTCCGGAGGAAACAACCTAATAGGAACTCTTCAAGATCTGTCCAGGCCAGGGGGAAGGAGGGAGGGACGCAAGAAAGAAGGCGAGAGAAGACAACTAACATGGAACGTTATGGTAGGTACAAAACTTCTAAATGTTAAGTTGTCAATCTCGCCTTCATTCTTGCTGGATGGGACCGCGTCCCTAGCACCTGTATCCCGGGTGGCTCAATGGAACAGACTCTTTGAGAACTGTGGAACCAAAACTGGCCCTATCTCTGGAGGCCAAGTCCAACTTGTAATGAGAGACAAAGGTATGGGGCGTAGCCCAAGTAGCTGCTGCACAAATGGTATCAATGGGTAGTCTATCCTGAAAAGCTGCAGAAGTGGATAGACTCCTGGTTGAGTGTGCTTTTTGGCTTAGAAGATAGCTGTTTGCCTCTGAGAGAGTACACATAGGAAACAGTGGAAGTCAACCATCTGGATAAGGTCACTTTAGATACTGGAAGACCTATCCTGTTTTCTGCATAGGAGACAAATAATTGGTCCGATTTTCTGAATTGTTTAGTTCTATGCAAATAGTACCTGAGCTGACGATGGACATCCAAAAAATGCAGTTTCTGTTCAGCTCTGTCGGAATAGTTTGGGAAAAAGACTGGTAGGTCTATAGATTGGTTAATGTTGGTTTGAGATACGACTTTGGGGAGAAAGGAAGGGTTAGTTCTTAATGATACCCTGTCCTTATGAAAACCAAATAAGGGGAACTAATGCAGAGAGCTTGAATCTCGAAACCCTTCTTGCAGAAGTGACAGCCAGTAAAAATATAGTTTTCCAGGTCGATAACTTCAAAGAACATGAAGCAGACGGTTCAAGGAGGTAGTATCAAGGATGCCAACATTAAGTTTAGATCCCATTGCGGAGGAGGATGCTTTATAGGTGGTTTTAGGAGGAAAACTCCTCTCAGAAAGGCCTTGCATAACCTATGAGACATAATGTTATTGTCATGCAGGCCAACATGATACTTGGAAATAGCAGCCAGTTGTACTTTGACTGTAGATGACGAGGATCCTGAATGAAAAACCTCCGCCAGGAAATCTAAAACCAATGTACAGGAGCAGTAAAGGGTCAATATTTCTGGAATTCGCCCAAATAGAAAACGTCGCCACTTGCTAGCATAAACAGTCCTAGTGGACGACTTCAAGGAAGACACTAAAATGTCTCTGACTGAGTCCGAAATCATCGGTAGCCTGGCTAGGGTAGGAAGTGGAGCAACCAAGCAGTGAGGTTGAGAGAATGAATGGCCCGGTGCTGCTGACCCGATTGGTGGATCAAGAGATCCGAACTGGGTCCAGATGCCAGGGCTGCACCAGAAGGTGACGATGCAGAGACGGAAACCAAATTTGTCGAGGCCAATATGGGGCAATGAGGATCAACTTGGCTCTCAAAATGGTGGCTTTCTGAATGACTTGTGGAATCAAGGGAAAAGGAGGAAAAGCGTACAGAAGTCCCTGGGGTCAATCCTGGGTTAGAGAGTCTCACAGGGTTTTGCCTGGAAGGGGAAAGAGAGTGAAGAAATCGGGCACTTGTTGTTTTGAGGAGTAGCAAAAGATCGCAACAAGGAGTGCCCCACTTCAGAAAAATCTGATCCACTACAGATTGATTGAGAGACCACTCGTGAGGCATCAGAATGGATCTGCTCAGCCTGTCCGCTAATAGGTTGGACCTGCCGGGATGTGCTGCTATCAGAAACCGCTGAGAAGAGATCGCCCATTGCCAAAGTCTGAGAGCTTCTCGACATAACGGATAGGACCTGGTCCCGCCCTGTTTGTTGATGTACCAGACTACGGACATGTTGTCCGCTTGTACTGCAATAGTCCCGTGGGAAGAAAGTCGCTGAGGGCTTGCAACGTTAAAAGCACTGCTCTCATCTCCAGGACATTTATGTGCAGATGGTATTCTATGGGTTGCCACGTCCCGTGGACCATCCTGCCCTGATAATGCCCCCACCCGATCAGAGAGGCATCCGAGTGACTGTGGCAACTGGAGGAGGGGAATAAAGGGTCGGCCCTGATGAAGAAGAGGGAAGATATCCACCAGTTCAGATGAGCTCGCACGACTGTGTTACCAAGACTTCGTGGCCTCATCGGAGACTGTGGTACGACCACTGCGTGAATAGCATCCACTGCAGAAGACGCATGTGGAAGCGAGCCAGTGGTAGAAGAACAATGGCCGCAGCCATGAGACCTAGAACCTTCAGTATAAATCTGGCTTTGATCTTGTTGCTTTGCAAAAGAAGCCGAACAAATTTTTGGATGTCCAGAATTCTTTGATCTGTTAGTCTGGCTAACATTTTGACGGTATTTAATTCTGCGCCTATAAAGGTGATAGATTGGCAAGGCAGCAGAGAAGATTTTTCGAAATTTACTGAAATTCCCAAACTCCTGCAAAGCTGTAGAGTGTAGTCTCTGGACTGAAGAAGCTGACACTTGGTGGTGGCGGAGAGGAGCCAGTCGTCCAAATAGGGAAACACCTGGAATCCTTGACATCTCAGATGAGCTGTGACCACTGCCATGCATTTGGTAAACACTCTGGGGCTGAAGTGAGGCCAAAGGGCAGTGCTCTGAATTGGTAATGACTGGTCCCTAGCAAGCGGAGAAACCTTCTGGAGCGCCTGTGAATCTTTATGTGATAGTACGATCCTGAAGGTCTATAGAGCACATCCAGTTGTCCTTGCCCAGAAAGGGCAGAATGGACTGAAGCGTGACCATCCGAATCTTGCCTTCTTGACAAATCTGTTTAGATTGCTCAGGTCTAATATTGGTCTCCAATCTCCTGTCCTTTGGGGACCAAAAAGAATCTTGAGTAGACGCCGGATCCTACCTGGTCTGCCGGCACAGTCTGGACGGCTTTTTTCTAGGAGCTTTGAAACCTCCTGTTCTGCCAAATTCCTTTGACCGAGTGAGATGTCTGGAAGGGATTGTAGAGGTGGAAACCTTCAAGGGGATTTTGTAACCCTCGGATATGATCGACTGTACCCACATCTCTTGAGATAGGGATTGCCAGGCTACTGGGTACAGCGAAATCCTTCCCCGACTGCCTCCAAGGGTGGACAGTCGGGCAACATCTCAGGGATGCTGAAAGGGCTTCTCAGGAAGAGACTCCCTGTTGCCCTGGTTCTGAGGACCCCTGCCTCTAGGGCGGCTATTATTGTTACCCCTCTGCCTCTGGGGTAAACTGACCACGTGTGTGCGGTGTAGGTCCTTGGGCTTTACGGAAGCACATCTGCCCGGCGTTCTGACCCTTGGGGTATGGTCTAGAAGGAGTGGAAAACTGGACTCCAACGGCAGAAAGAGTTTTACCGTCCTGCTCACACCTGGTCAAGGTATCCTTCACCTGAGGTCCGAACAAAGCCGAACCATCAAAGGGGGTATTAGTGAAGGACGCCTTAAAGGGGTCCGCAAAATTACAAAGGCATCCAGGCTTGGCGTCTAAGAGCAACTCCTGTGCCTGCGGCCCTGCTCGCTCCATCGGCCGCATAGGATATGAGCCGCATGGAGGAGTTAGATATGGAATTCAGGATTGCAAGCTGCGAGGCAATCTTTTCCTGAGCCCCAGCAGCAGAAGGATCCTGGACTACTACTCCCAGTTCCTTGAGAACATCTCGTTGAAGCCTGGTGAAGTGACAAAGATAATTCAGCGAACGCATAGCAAAGGTCGCTGAAGAAAACATCCGCTTTCCATACCTGTCCATGGTCCTAGAATCCTTGTTAGGAGGATGGACAGGTACTGAAGGATCCACCAGTTCCTTCTTAGTGGCCGCCACCACCATAGCATCCACAGAGACACCCTTGGAAAGGAACTGTTTGTCCGAAGGGGCCGTGATGAATTTGGATGGTCTCCTGGGGACAGGTTCCACAGAATCTGAGCCACGCCTTCCGAGCCACTACCTGCATCAGTGGGTCGAAAGGCGGAGACACCCAGGAGGTGGAGGGTCGGGATCCAAAAGCCTCCAGGTATACAGACTCATCCTTGGAGGGGTCAATGGAGGGCCAATTCCCCCTCTGTTTGAGGAGCTCAAGGATGTCTGAAAAGGAGACATCCTCAGAGGGGGATCACGGGGAACCCTCCGACTCATCTAAGTCGGTATCAGATGTAGTAGACTCAGGGGAGTCTGTGTGTTTCCTCTTACACGTCCTCTTCCGAGGGGGTTCACCTGCAGGATCAGGAGAAACCTCGGAAGAGGAGGAAATTCCCAATGGGGAAACCTGGGGCGATGGATCCCTGGGCCTGAGAGCAAGAGGCTGGCAAGAGGCGTCTGCAGGCACTGATGAGGGAGGAGCTAGAGGGATGGACCGTTGACCAGGCTCAGAGGCCAGGACACTCATCACCTCAAAGGCTCCCCACCCCGGGAGGCCGGAATATCCCCGCTCCGAGGAAACAGGAATGCCCGGCTCCACTGAGAGGGAAGGCTCCGAGGCCGATGTCGGCGCCGCGCTTAAAGCCAAGCCCCGAGAGGGAGAGCGGGTTGGACAAGGGTCCGATGCCACTAGCCCCTGCGGAGCCGACAAGGGAAACCCGACGACCGGATCCCTCCAAGGAAGGTCTCAAGGAGGAGATCGGAGCCGAGGATGACGGAGCCGAAGGATGTATCGGCTCCGGCACCAAAACAGTCGCTGTCCCGAAGCTCCGCCCGAACTGCGATGTGGAGTCGGAGGAGGAAGTTCAAGGGTGAGGCTATAGCCGAAGTCTGATGAGACTGGCTATGGAGCATTTGGGCCAGTGCCTGAGACTTCAACAGCCTGCTTACCACCCTCTCCAAGTCGTGGTCAGACAGCCTGGAAGATCTCAAGATCGGCTCCGATGGCTCCGCTCCGACAAAAGAGGAGACCCCGGAGCCGAGTGGATACTCAGTAACGAAGGGGACTGAGATCTCTTCTGGGACGGAGCCATCGGAGCCGAAGTCCCCTGAACTCCAGATGGAGCCGAAGGTTTCGGCCCGATGCTGGATAAAGTGTCGGCTCCAGCCGGAGCCGACAAGGCTATAGTAGATAAGGTATCGGAGCCAGCCGGCACCGAACCCACTACCTTCGAGGCAGATACATCGGTTCCAGCCGGAGCCGATCTCGGCTCCGACGGAGCCGGAGCCACCGGAGGAGGCTTAGATACTGAAGCCTGAGCCTTCGGTGGCTTAGAAGGTTTCCCAGACCCTGCCTTCGAGGGAGAACCTTCTGGCTTAAGTAAGCCACGGAGGATAAGTTTGTTCCTCCTTTCCTGCAGGACTCTCTGGTTAAAGGAGTGACACAAAGCACAGGAGTCCTGCAGGTGCAAAGGCCCCAGGCAATAAACACAAGAAGTGTGACCGTCTGTCAGAGACATTTTCTGACAGCACGAGTCACACTTCTTGAAGCCTGAGACCTTGCCTTCCCATAGACATATCCTAGGTGGAAGAAACGCAGACAAACCCCAACAAACACACAAATTAATCCCCTACACACAACACACAGGAAGGGATTAACAACTGGGGTTTAAGGCCTAACTAAAACTTTTACACTAAGGTTTAAAAAAAGTTATAAAAGTTTGAAAAACAAGGGAATAGGGTGGGCTGTAATCACTATAGACTACACTATGACTAAAAAAGGGAAATAAAAATACTAACTAAGCTTCTCTTTCTTTTACAAGAAATTCACTTACCTCTGCTGGTAAAGGAGACCTCTTTCGCTAAGCGGCAAACGAGATCTGAGGTAGTTCCGCCTTGCATCATGGGATATAGGGTTGCCTCGAGCTGGTAAAAGGAGTTCCTAAGCTAAAGCAGTAGTCGGAGCCGAGGATCGGCTCCGAACCCATCCAGCAAGAATGAAGGCGAGATTGACAACTTAACATGCAGTTATTCTAGAGAGGGCTAGGGGTAGGAAACTGCACCAGTGCTTCACAATGCACAACTTAGTTGGCTTGCAGGGCAGCAGTGCAATCTCTCAGCAGCTTCAGTAGTATCTGGATAATATACACTGGTTAACAGTAATCTTTCTAAACTCTATTTTTTTTGATAACTCCAGAGCACAAAAACCTTTTAGCACAGCGAGCTAAAGAACAGAAAGTATTAAGGGTTGTCGCCAAACTTAGGCAGCCTATAACAAGAAAAATAACCAGAGATCCTGTAGAGGCATTAGATAAATTTCAAAAATGTTATGAGAGTTTGCATAAAGCAGAGCAATGTGGAAATAAAGAAAAAGTGTCCACAAACATATGGTATTCCTGTGGATTTTTGGACATTAGGAGAGAAGGTAATAAAGATGTAACAAAGAATATTATAAAAGGTGGTGACGTCCCAACATCTTGGAAGAAATCTGTAGTCTCTGTAATGCCTAAAGATGGTAAAGACCCATCAGATTCAGCTTCACATATACCTATTTCCATTTTAAACTATGATTATAACGTGTTTATGTCTATATCAGATAAAAGGATGACAAAGTTGTTGCCAAAACTGATCAATATGGATCAATGTGGCTTTGTGAAAGGGAGGCTGGCATTTGATAACATTAACAGAACAATGATGATCCAGAAAGAAAGAAAATATCACTGTTGCTGGTGGCTCTTGATGCAGAGAAAGCATTCAAAAGAGTAAGCTGGGATTTTAGGAGTAGTGCATTGCAAGCACTTGCTTTCCCTGATACAATAATAAGATTAATTACGAGGATATATGAATGATTGGAGTCAAGAATTAATGTAGGAGGGTTCATCTCCGATAAGTTGTGCCTGAACAGAGGGAACCATGCAGGGATGCTCTCTTGCCCCCTTTGTTATTTGTGTTATATTTAGAGCCACTGGTAAAGAAAACAAGGGACTCGTAAATTCAAGGATATAACTGGTATGGTAATCGAGAAAAGTGCCTTTATTAGCAGATGGTATTATTTTGTACCAGATAAATCTAGAAAAGGACACTTCAGTGTTGCACAACATGTTGAGATCGTTTAACATTTTTCAGGATATAAAATTAAAGACGATAAAATAAACGCTACAGCCGTAAACGATGTACCCAAACATGAATTGGTTCACCCTTACCCATATTTAAGAGGGCACAATAAGATGAAGTAGTTAGGATTATGGAATAAAAAGGCTTTTGTTGTGGCAGCTAAGGATATGTGGGAAGAGACTAAACAAAAGATAAACAAAAAAAAAAAAACTGAGAAACTGGAAGTTCTTTGTTTATAGATATGGATATTAAGATACAGCCAGTAAAAATGCTTTTAGTTCCTATAGCTTTATATACAGGACATGCATACTTTAATCAGCCACTTTAATCAGCCACAGACGTGGACAATAGTTAGTGGAGAGATGAAAGAATTTAACTGGTAGGGGGAGAGGGCAAGGGTTAAGTGGGATAAGCTGATCTTGCAATACAACAAGGTGGTTTAGGATTACCTGATTTGAATGGATATTTTAGAGCTACACGATCAAAGCTCATATACATAACACAAGCAGAGAATTTTACTTTACAGTGAAAAGGGATCATGATGAAGCAAGGGGGAAATTAAAAAAATAAGGACAGAGTGGGGTTTTGGACGCAGATTCTTAAGGAGAATAATTAACATACAGAATGTTACATCCATAAAGTTGGTACACAGAATAAGCAAGGGGGCTAGAAAAGCCATGGTTCACACAGACCTTACAAAGCATCAAAGGGATCTCACTGTTGAAAGGCATCAGTCAGGAGAAGGGTACAAAAAATTTTCCACAGCATTGGATATACCACAGATATACCACAGAACACAGTGAAGACAGTCATCAAAAAGTGGAGAAAATATGGGACAACAGTGATGTTGCAAAAAAAAGTACAGTGTACACTTACCATAAATGTAGATGTTTGCGTGCATTTACTGTTGCAGTCATCACCTGTGGGTTATCCCTGCTGTGGTAGCCCTCGTCCGGTACACAAAGCAAAAATGGACCAGCAAACAAGGCACATAGAATTAATGGAAAATACTTTAATAAAAATATTAGGTTCTATACAACAGACCGGTTTCGGCAGTTACTTTACAGAGCCTTCTTCAGTGTTTGAAGAAGGCTCTGTAAAGTAACTGCCGAAACCGGTCTGTTGTATAGAACCTAATACTTTTATTAAAGTATTTTCCATTAATTCTATGTGCCTTGTTTGCTGGTCCATTTTTGCTTTGTGTACTTTCCCTTTAGGACTATGCAGCTGCCGTACTCGCAGAAGCTGCTTCATTTTCAGCCCTCGTCCGGCCCGAATACCAGAGTCAATGTTTTTCTGCGTCATCTGCTGTCACAAGCTGTCTGACGTCAGGTTGTCAGTGCTATAAAGGAGAGCAGCCGACGCCATTGCATCAGTTTTTCTTGCCCTAACCCATCAGAGGCTCAATTAAATATGGTAAAGTTGTCCTTGTGGCTAACAGTCACCTTCTAAAACTTATGCCTCCCTAAAAAAAGAAAATACAAGGGGGAAGGAAGGTGGGAAACCAGGACTGCAACAGTGAATACACTGGAATATCTACATTTACGGTAAGTGTACGCAACTGTACTATGTTTTTTGTGTTTCATTGTTGCAGTCATCACCTGCGGGAGGATTCCCAAAGCTGAGGACAGGGGTGGTAGGCTTAGTAAGATACCTAGGGATGGGTAGCATGCCCTGCAGAACTGCAGAGGCAAACCCTGCCCTAGTCTTAAAAAAACAGAGGTCGGTGGAAATGCTTGGTAAAGGTATGGACAGAAGTCCAGGTGGCAGCTTCCAGGATGTCCCTGGTGGGAACTCCTCTGAGGAATGCTGTGGAAGTGTAGGCTGCCCTAGTGGAATGGGTTCTAATAGATGGGGGGGGTGGTTTCCATGCAATCTGTAGCAGAAATGGATACAGTGTGATATCCATTTGGAAATGGGCTTCCCCTCTGCCCCTGGGGCAAAGCTGACAAGTAGTTGGTCCATTTTCCTGAAAGGTTTGGTACGGTCCAGATAGTATCTGAGCTGTCTGTGCACGTCTAGTGAGTAAAGAAATATCTCCTCCTTTTTTGAGGGTTAAGAAAGAAGGTGGGTAAGATCTATGGCCTGATTGAGAGTTACATTAGATATCACCTTGGATAAAGAAGGAATTAGTCCTCAGGGAGACCCTGTCTGCATGAAAGATGATGAAGGGTTCAATGGCCATCAGTGCCTGAAGTTCCAAAAAGTACAGTTGTGTACACTTACCATAAATATAGATGTTTGAGTGTATTCACTGTTGCAGTCAACACATTTGGGTTATCTGCCTGCAGGTAGCCCTCAGCCGACCTGAATACCAGAGTCTTGGGATTTCTGTGTCGGATACGGTCACTTCTTCCATGATGTCAGGTTGTCCAACGTATAAAACATGCAGCCGACGCCATTACATCAGTTTTTCTTGCCCCAGATGTCAGCTACCCCCAAAATAGGAAGCAATTATATGGTGTGGAACACCCCCAGCAAAAAGAAAATACAGACAGTATAAGATATGCCAAACCAAAAAGGATAGGTGAAAGCAAAGACAATCAGGGGGCTGGAGGGAGGGTAACCTGGATTGCGACAGTGAATACACTTGAACATCTACATTTATGGTAAGTGCACCCAACTGTACTATGTTCTTCGTGTTTCACTGTTGCAGTCATTACATTTGGGTTGATTCCCTACGCTAAGGAAGGGTGGAAGTAGATTAAGAAGCATTAGGGCTGGCAATCAGGCCCTGCAAGACTGCTGTGGCAAATCCAGCTCTGGATTTAGAAAAGACAGGCAAATGGTAATGCTTGGTGAAAGTGTGTACAGAGCTCCAGGTAGAAGCTTCCTCTGAGAAATGCAGTAGAGGTAGATGTAGCCCTAGTGGAATGTGTTCTTATCCCCTGTGGGGTAGGTTTTCCATGGTGCTTGTAGCAGAAATGGATGCAGTGTGCTATCCATTTAGATATGGTTTGCTTTGAAATGGCCTACCCCTCTGTCCCTGCAGCAAAGCTGACTAGCAGCTGGTCAGATTTTCTGAGAGGCTTTGTCCTGTCCAAATAGTATCTAAGTGTTCTGTGCACGTCTAGAGAATGCAGTATCCTTTCCCCTTTATTTTGAGGATTACGGAAAAAAGTAGGCAAATGAAAGGACTGGTTTAAAGCCACACTAGACACCAGCTTGAGCATAAAAGATGGGTTAGTCCTGAGGGAAACCCTGTCTGCTTGGAAGATAATAAAGAGTTCCACTGCCATAAGGGCCTGCAGTTCAGACACTCTTCTTGCTGAAGTGATGGCTAGAAGTAAAGCTGTTTTCCATGAGAGGAATTTCAACTCTGCTGTAGCAGCCGGTTCAAAGGGGGGTTTAAATTTTTCCAATACAAACTTAAGGTCCCAGGCTGGAGTGGGAGCTCCCCTGGGGGGGTCTTAAATTGTTGGCCCCTCTAAGGAACTGTTTTACCAGAGGATGAGAGAAGAGGGGTGTCTCAGTATTATAACAAGCTGAGATGGCAGAGGCATGAATCTCAGTTGAAGAGAAGGATAGGCCCTTGTGGAGCATTTCTGTTAAGTAATCTAGTATATCCGGTAAGCTGGCCACAGTTGTGCCCATTCCTTGAGACTGGCTCCAGGAACAGTATCTTTTCCACTTTTCTGAATATGATTTTCTAGTACTAGGCCTCCTTGCCTCAAGAATGACATCTAGCACCTGCTTGCTAGAGGTGAGTTCAGGGGATTAGCCAGGCTGCAAGGTTCAGGGTCTGAAGCTGAGGGTGCAGAATTTGGCCCCCTTGCTGGGGCAGCAGAGAAGGAGTCTGAGGCAGGTGCCATGGTTGTAGCACTGCCAGACTGCACAAAAGAGGATACCAGTGCAGGCGTGGCCAGTCTGGTGCAATCAGGACCGTCCTTGGCTTGTCCTGTTTGATCTTTAGTAGAACCTTCGAGAGGAGAGGCAGAGGGGGAAAGACATAGACTGAGAGGCTTTCCCAGGAAAAGGTCAGGGCATCCACCTTCCAAGCTTGGCTGTGGGGAGTCCTGGTTCAGTATTTGTTCAATTGATAGTTCTGAGAGGAAGCAAACAGGTCCATCTCTGGTGTCCCCCCCATCTGTTCCCCAAAAGCTTGAATATTTTGGGTTCCAGTTTCCATTCGTGTGGGTCCATGAGACTTCTGCTTAACTCATCTGCCAGTGAATTTAGTTTTCCTGGCAGGAATTGAGCTTGTAGGTGCAATTGGTTGCTCAAGGCTGTGTTCCACAGAGCCATGGCTAGTCTGCAGATTGGGTAGGAATGTGTTCCCCCCTGTTAGTTTATGTACCACATAACTGTGGTGTTGTCTGTCTTTACCAATAGTTGTCCTGGAAGAATAAGGCCTTTGAAGGCTGTCAGAGCATTCTGTACAACTAACATTTCTTTCTGACTGATATGCAGGTGCATCTGCTTTGGGTTCCATTTGCCATGAATGCACTGCCCTGCCATGTGAGCCCCCCATGCATAGTCTGATGCGTCTGTTGTTAGGGTTTGGGCGGCAGGGGGTAGAGTGAAAGAGAGTCCCTTGTTGTGGTTGCAGGCCTCTGCCCACCAAAAGAACTCTGCCCTTAGACACAGAATGATAGGAATTATTGTTTCCAGGTCCTGAGAATGTTGACACCATAGACTTTTTAGATACCATTGAAGTTTCCTCATATGCAGTCTTGCATATGGAATTAATAGAATGCAAAAGGCCATGAACCCCAGAATTTGTAGTATTTTCCTTGCAGATAGCTGGGTTTTTGTGACCAGGAGGTTGAAGTAAGTTGTCAAATAAATTTGTTTCTCTGGAGTGAGGAATGCCATCTGGGAAGTTGCGTTCAAGCTTGTTCCCAGGAATACAATCTGCTGGCAGGGTACTAGGTGTGATTTCTTTTCGTTGATGGCATACCCCAGTGAAGTTAGAAGTCTCTTTACAAATGCCAGGTGCTGTAGTAGCAATTCCTGACTTTCCGCTTGAATCAGGCCAAGAATGGGTAAATCTGAATACTTCTCTGCCTGCAAAAAGCAATGGCTGGAGCTAGGCACTTTGTGAATACCCAGTAGATAAGCCAAAGGGAAGTGCAGAGAACTGATAGTGCATACAGGCTGCCCTGAAGCAAAGGTATTTCCTGCAAGATTCCCTTATGGGGATGTGCAGGTTAGCTTCTTTTAAATTTAGGGTTGACAGCCAGGCATCCTTGGCTAGCACAGGAAGCAGCTGTTGAAGAGTTAGCATTTTGAATTTTGGAACCACCAGAAAGGTGTTGAGAGTAGATAAATCCAGGATAGGATGCCAGGAGTTTTACTTTCTGGGAACCAGGAACAGTCTTGAATAAAAGCCTTGCCCCTTTGTTCTGCTGGGACAGGATGAATAGCCTTGATGCTGAGGAGAGAAAGTACTTGCTTTTGGGCCTCCGTCCACTGGTTTGGAGGGGAGGTCTGGCCATCTACTTTGGGTTGGGAGTGAGTGAAAGTGGAATCTGTACCCTACGGAAACAATGTTTAAAACCCATTTGTCTTGGGTAATGTATTCCCAGTTTTTTGCATGCAGGACGAGTTTACCTCCTAAAGGTGCAAGTATTTGAGCAAGGCTTGGTGGAATTCAGGATAAGTCATTGTGCAAGCTTACCATAGGGGGTTGGCTTACTACTCCCTGTTTTGGACGTGGGAGCACCCCACTGCTTAGATCTGTGCATAACCTGAGACTGAAGTCTTGGGGGTCTGCTGCCCCTGTGTTTGGACTGAGAAGGCCTGAAAGGGACTGGAAAGGACCAGTTCTTTGAAGGCCAATGCCTACTGAATCTAGGTGGCTGTACTTGTAAGAAATCGTTAACAGTTTGCATAGATTTAGCTTCCTCCTCCACCCTTTTGAGAACAACTTCTGCTTTATTGCCATTGGCGATCTTGGTTTAAGGGTGCATCTAGTAATTTTGCTTTGACATGATCTGGCAAGTTTTGTTCCTTAAGCCAAGCATGCCTTCTAAGAACAGACCAGTGACAGCAGCCCTACAAGATTCTTCTAAAGCATCAAAACCACACTGCAAAGTATGTTTACCAACTTGGTCAGCAGAATGCATCAAGTCTTGTAAATCTCTATGTTCTGCACAGTCAGGAATCAACATCATTTTCTGTTTAATTAGCTCCATAATATGCTGCTGATACCTTAACATATGAAACTGGCAATTTAAAGCCCTAATGGCCAGAGTAGCAGGTGTATATCTTCTTATCCTATCTGTCTAAAGCCCTAGAATCCTTGTCAGAAGGGGTAGGATCCTTGGCAGTAGTAGCCTTAATGCCTTTTGGGCCTTGGGAAATGGTCTCTGGATCGCAGTAGGATTCTTGAAAACGAATTTGTGAGAGTCAGGTACGCTACAGTACTGGTCAGGTTTCCTGGGAGCTGAAGGCAAAGTATCTGGGGTAAGGCTGGATTGAAAACGAATTTGTGAGAGTCAGGTACGTTACAGTACTGGTCAGGTTTCCTGGGAGCTGGAGGCAAAGTATCTGGGGTAAGGCTGGATTGAAAACGAATTTGTGAGAGTCAGGTACGTTACAGTACTGGTCAGGTTTCCTGGGAGCTGGAGGCAAAGTATCCGGGGTAAGGCTGGATTCCAAGAAAACATCATCTACAATTTCCAGAACAGGAGGGATAGCTAGAGGCCTGTGCTGAGGCAGGTTTAAAAATTCCCTGAGTCTCTTTTTGGACAGAGTAGTCCTGGCTTTCCCAGCGGAAATGCTCCCTAAGGGTATGCAGGGTTTCACCACAAGAAAAATATTCTGGAGGGAAGCAGAGAGAATGGAATCCCCTGCATCAGAATCCTCATAGGTAGATAAGGGTATGTCCTGGTAGTCAGAAGGAACAGAGATATAAGATTCCTGATCAGAAGGAAAATCAGTTCTAGGTCCCTTTGAGGGGGGGGAGGCTGGCTTCCCCTAATTAAGGTAATAAGTTCTTCAACCATTCTAATAATTTGTTTTTGAGGCCTGTGGGCCTGAGAATGTGCTTTGGTTGTCGGTTTCCTAGGTGTAGTGCGAACTTTAGGCCCGAGAAATTTGGTATTTTTGGCTTGAAACTAAGTCGTCGGTTTAATATGAAAACTGGTAGGCCTGAATACACCCTCAGAAGCCAGTGCCTGCACAGCGGCTCCAGACCCATTCGAGGTAGAGACATCCGAAGGTTCCACAGTCGAAGAAGCATCTCGTGGTATACCAGACTCCGAATGGGTCTCAGTAGAGGCCTGCGAATCTGTTGAAGCAGGTATCAGGGGCTGCAAAAGAGCCTCACTGAGTACCGGCAGACTGGCGACTAGCTTAACGGTGGCATCGTCAGCGGTTTTGGACCTATGCGGTCTGTCTCTGTCTTTATCCTTACGTTTTTTTCAGAAGATCTGTAGTCGGATGGCTTACCAACGCCATTTTGGAGTACGGAAATCGATAGCGAAAGTATTTATCTACAAAAATTGCCCAACGACGGATAGTTTGGGCATTGAACAAGGCACAAAACCAACAGCGAGGGACGTCGTGGTCTGGGCCTAAACAGGTGACGCAGTTAAGAATGAAAATCTCAATGAGGTATTTGCTTTCCACAGGCAAGACAATTATTCATTTTTCTGACTCGGTTAGAGCAAGAAAAAAAGGATCCCCAACGGGGTACTTATCTGTTAGAAGACTTCAGGTCTGAAACTCGAAAATTAAAATTTCAGGAGTCGGCCGACTGGCACTTGCGAACTGCTTCTGCTTTGGGCACCGCATGGCAAGAAAGACTGATGTAATGGCGTCAGCTGCATGTTTTATACCCCTGAAGACCTGACGTCATGGAAGAAGCGACAGCATCCGACACAGAAATCCCAAGACTCTGGTATTCAGGCCAGCTGAGGGCTACCTGCAGGCAGATAACCCAAATGTGATGACTGCAACAGTGAAACACAAAGAACATCTCTCCTGGATGAGGTGATAGCTAGGAGAAAAGCAGTCTTCCAGGAGAGGAATCTTAGTTCTGCTGAAGCAGCAGGTTCGAAGGGTGGTAAAGTGAGTTTTTCCAAAACATAATTCAAGTCCCAGGCTGGAGTGAGTGGCCTTCTGGGAGGTCTGACATTAGAAGCCCCTCTGAGGAATTGTTTAATCAAAGGATGAGAGAACCAGAGCTGTTCTCTATCAAAATGAGCTGAGATGTGGATTTTAATAGAGGAGGAGGAGAGGCCACTATTAAGTAGCTCTGCTAGGTAGCCCAGAATAAGAGGGATGGAAGGTTGTGAGGTATTGCCCCCTCTTGTCTGGCTCCAGGAGCAAAATCTTTTCCATTTTCCTGCATAAGATTTTCTGGTGCTGGGCCTCCTGAACTCTTATGATAATGTCTAGGACCGGTTTGCTTAACAGAGGCTCCTTGTTTACCTTTTGAGTATTAGCCATGCTGATAGTTTGAGAGTCCACAAGTCTGGGTGCAGCATTCTATCCCCACCTGAGTTAAGTGGCCTGGGATCAGGGGAAGCTGCCTGGGAGGCTGTAAGGTCAGGCTGCGCAGTAAGGGGTACCAATGTTGTCTGGACCAATCTGGAGCAATGAGAAAGGCTTTTAGTCTCTCCTCCCTTATTTTGATCAGTACCTTTAGAATAAGAGGCAGAGGAGGGAAAGCATACATAAAGAGGGTGTTCCAGGGGAAGGTCAATGCATCCACCTTCCATGCTAGGTGGTAATATTCCCTGGTACAGAATTTCAGCTGATGGTTGAGGTGTGATGCAAAGAGATCCACCTCCGGAGTCCCCCACTCCTGAGTGATCTGTAAAAAAATATTTCTGTGGAGCTGCCATTCGTGGGGGTCCAGTAAGTTTTTGCTTTAGTCGTCTGCCAGGGTGTTGATCCCTGGTAGGTATTGGGCTATCAGGTATAGTTCCATGGAAGAGGCAATCAGCCATAAGTTCATGGCTAGCCTGCACACAGGGTAAGACTGGGTCCCTACCTGCTTGTTGATGTACTACATTACTATGGTGTCTGTTTTGATAAGGAGAACCCTGGGTTTGAGATGGGGTTTGAAGGAAGTCAGAGCCTTTTGTACTGCCATCATTTCCTTCAGGTTGATGTGTAAGGGAAGGTGCTGTGCATCTCAAAGACCTTGGGTGCACCTGCCGTCTAGGTGAGCGCCCAAAGCTGTGTCTAAGGCATTGGTGGTAACGGTCTGCCCGGTTGGGCGAAGGATGAAGGAAAGACCCTTGTTCTGAGCACAAGCCCTTGCCCACAAGAGAAACTCGGACCTTATACAGGGGATCAGAGGGAGAGAGGTCTCTAGAGGCTCAGAGTGCTGACACCAAAGGTTCTTTAGGTACCACTGAAGTATTCTCATGTGAAGCCTGGACAGAGTAATTAGAAGGGTGCAAGATGCCATGTACCCCAAGGCTTGGAGGAACTTCCTGGCAGTGAGGTGAGTTCTGGAAGCTAGCTGGGTGAAACAGAGAGGCAAGAAGCTCTGCTTTTCTGGGGATAGGAGGGCCATTTGGGATGCTCTGTCCAGCAGTGCTCCCAAGAAAATGATCTTCCTGGAGGGTGTTTGCTTTGATTTCGTCTCGTTGATGGTGTACCCTAAGGAGGTTAGGAGGGTTTTGACAAAGAGGAGGTCCTTGAGGAGCTTTTCTTTCCAGTCTGCCTGAATAAGGCAGTCATCCAGATAAGGGTAAATGTGTATATTGTTCTGCCTGCAGAAAGCTATGGCTGGGGCTAAGTATTTGGTGAATACCCTGGAAGCAGTAGAGAAGCCAAAGGGTAGCGCAGAGAAAGTACAGTTTTGTACCTACCATAAATGTAGATGTTAGAGTGTCTTCACTGCTGCAGTCATTACACTTGGGTTATCCTGCCGTCAGGCAGGCCCGCAGTCGGCCTGAGTTCCAAAGTCTTGGTCCGGCGTCGGTTGCTGTCGCCTCTTCCCTGACGTCAGTGCGCCAGGGGTATATAAGAAGCAGCTGATGCCATTTTCTTCAGTTTTTCTTGCCCCAGATGTCAGGTGCCCCCAAAAATGGGAGGCAATATATATTGCTAATAAAACATACAAAAAAGGTAAAAAATAAAACCTTCATTAACCAGCAAATACACCACATATGTAGTATAGGTTAGTCCCAGATAAGAAAGAGGGGCTGGTGGGTGGGTAACCTGGACTGCAGCAGTGAAGACACTCAAACATCTACACTTATGGTAGGTACAAAACTGTACTATGTTCAATGTGTTTCACTGCTGCAGTCATTACACTTGGGTAGAATCCCAAAGCTGAGTTTGGGTGGCTGGCTCTATAGAGGATTTGGTGTGGCTATGAGGCCCTGCAGCACTGCAGTGGCAAACCCAGCTCTGGATCTAGAATAGAGAGTCAAATGGCAATGCTTGGTAAAGGTGTGCACTGAACTCCAAGTTGCAGCTTCCAAGATATCTTTGGTAGGTACTCCTCTAAGGAAGGCAGTAGAAGTGGCAGTTGCCCTGATGGAATGTGGTTAATATAACTAGGTACAGGTTTCCCATTTTGTGTGTAGCAGAGCCGGATACAGTGTCCTATCCACTTTGAAATGGTCTGCTTTGAAATTGCCTTTCCCTGTGATCTTGCAGCATATGTTACAAACAATTGTTCAGATTTTCTGAAAGCTTTTGTTTTGTCCAAGTAGAAGCGCAATTGCCTGTGTATGTCCAAGAAATGTAGAAGTCTCTCCCCTTTATTTTGGGGATTTGGATAAAATGTTGGCAAGTGAATAGATTGGTTAAGAGCCACACTGGAAACCACCTTAGGCATAAAGGAAGGGTTTGTTCTTAAAGAAACCCTGTCTTGGTGGAAAATGATAAAAGGCTCCACTGCCATTAGTGCCTGCAGTTCTGAGACTCTTCGTGCTGAGGTTATTGCCAGAAGCACAACAGTTTTACATGATATATATTTTAACTCTGCTGAACTGGCTGGTTCAAAAGGAGGCAAAGTGAGCTTTTCCAAAATGAAATTGAGGTCCCAAGTTGGTGTTGGTGCTCTCCGGGGCGGTCTTATGATTTTAGCCCCTCTGAGGTACTGCTTTAGAAAAGGGTGAGAAAAATAGGAGGATCTGTGTTGTAATGAGCCGAGATGGCAGAAGCATGAATCTTAATGGATGAGAAGGTAGCCTTTGTCCAGCATCTCAGTCAAGTATTGTAGTATCTGAGGAATGTTAGGGACCAGAGGATCAAGGTTTTGAGCTTGGTTCTAGGCACAGACTCTCTTCCACTTTTCTGAATAAGATTTCCTGGTGCTACGCCTCCTGGCCTCCAAAATGACATCCATAACAGCTTTAGAGAGAGAAGTTGTCTGTTTGGCTAATGAATCTGCCATGCAGCCAGGTTTAAGGTTTTGAGCTGACTGTGCAGTATCTGATTATTTTGCTGAGTCAGAAGGTGTGGAATTTGAGGCAAAATCCAAGGTTGGCCTTGAGTTAAGTTCTTTAAGAGTGGGTACCAATGCTGGCGTGGCCAGTCTGGAGCAATCAGAATCATCTGTGGTTTGTCTTGTCTAGCTTTTAGGAGTACCTTTGAGAGGAGAGGCAGTGGTGGGAAAGCATAAACGTTTAGGTTTTTCCAGCTGAACGAAAGAGCAACCACTTTCCATGCTTGTGTGTGATAAGTCCTTGTGCAGAATTTTGGTAGTTGGCAATTCAGTGGGGAGGCAAAGAGATCTATGTCCGGGCACCCCCATTTTTGAATTATCATGCTGGAAACTTGTGGATTTAATTTCCACTCGTGAGGATCCATGATGTTTCTGCTTAGGTTGTCTGCCAGAGTATTTATCTTTCCTGGCAGGAATTGTGCTTGCAGATGAACTTGATAAGTTATAGCCGTGTTCCACAAGGTCATGGCTTGCCTGCATAGGGGGTAAGAATGAGTGCCCCCTGCTTATTTATGTACCACATCACTGTGGTGTTGTCTGTCCTTAATAATAATTGTCCTGGATGCAGAAGGTCCTTGAAAGCTGTTAGGGCATTTTGTACAGCCAACATCTCTTTTTGATTGATGTGAAGAAGCATTTGTTCTGTGGTCCATTTGCCCTGAATACATTTTCCTGCCATGTGTGCTCCCCAGGCGTAATCCGAGGCATCTGTTGTTATAGTCTGCCTGGCTGTGGAAAGAGTGAAAGGCTGACCCTTGCTGAAGTGACATGCCTGTGCCCACCATCGAAACTCCTGTTGTAGGCAGGGAATTAGAGGTGTTACTGTCTCCAAGCTGTGAGAATGTTGAGACCAAACACTTTTTAGGTACCATTGTAATTTCCTCATATGCAGTCTTGCATATGGAATTAGTAGAATGCAGGATGCCATAAATCCCAAGGCCTGCAGAATTTTTCTTGCAGGGAGTTGGGACTTTGTTGCCATCAATTGAAAATACTGAGTCAGTTGTCCTTGTTTGTCTGGCGTGAGATAAGCCATCTGGGCCGTTGTATTTAAGCTGGCACCCAGGAATATTATCTCTTGTGAGGGCACTAGTTTTGATTTCTTTTTGTTTACTGTGTACCCTAGGCAACTTAATCTTTTTACGAACGCCAGATGCTGCAGAAGAATGTCCTTGCTCTCTGCTTGAATCAGGCAGTCGTCCAGATATGGATATATTTGAATTCCTTTTTGTCTGCAAAATGCAATTACTGGTGCCAGGCACTTGGTAAAGACCCTGGGCGCAGTAGATAAGCCAAAGGGCAGTGCAGAGAATTGGTAGTGCATTGAACGAGCTATGAATCTGAGGTATCTTCTGCAATTTTGTCTGATAGGGACATGCAGGTATGCCTCTTTGAGGTCCAAAGTAACAAGCCAAGCTTTCTTGCCCAACATGGGAAGGAGCTGTTGTAGTGTCAGCATTTTGAATTTCGGAACATCCAGAATGGGTCTCCAGGCTTTGTCCTTTCTGGGTACCAGGAAAAGTCTTGAGTAAAATCCTTGTCCTTTTTCCTGCTGTGGTACTTTTTGAATAGCTCTCATGTTCATGAGAGCTGTAATTTGTTTTTGTGCCTCTGCCCATTGATTTTGTGGCAGGTCTGGCATTCCTTTTAGCCTTGGTAAAGTGTGAAAGTGGAACCTGTAACCTTGAGACACAATATTCAGCACCCATTTGTCTTGGGTGATTGCTTGCCAGTTTTGAGAAAAAAGTGCTAGTTTCTCCCCTAAGGGAGCTGCCAAAAGGTAAGAGTTTGGCACTGGAAGGGGGAAGTCATTGGGACTGTTTTCTGTAAGGTTGTGACTTATCCTCACCTTGTTTTGGGTTAGAAGCACCCCACTGTCGTGGTCTGTAAGAACCTTGTGACTGAGATCTGCCTCTTGGGCATCTGTATCTGCCTCTTTGTGGCCTGTCTGACACTGGAAAGGACCAATTCTTAATAGGCCAATTTCTGCTAAATCGTGGTGGCTGTACCTGTAAGAAATCCTTTACTGTTTGCATAGATTTTGCCTTATCCTCCATTTTCTTTAATACCTCTTCTGCCTTAACACCAAATAAATTATCTTGCTGCAAAGGAGCATCCAATAATTTTGCCTTAACATAATCTGTTTTTTCTTTTAACCAAGCATGCCTTCAAATCACAGATCCTGTAACTGCTGTTCTACAAGAAGCTTCTAATAGGTTCATAGGTAGGTACTAGGCTATCGGCCCTAGGGCCCATACAAGCCTAGCCAAAAAAATGTACCCTGGCTTTTGCCACCCAAGAGAATTATTTTCCTGTGCCCCTGTCGAGCAGAGCCACAGAAGTGATCCCCAGGGTGAATTTCCCATTTCCCATCCAATCATTAAGATTTTTCTTGAAGAGTGCTAATGAGGAGCTCTGTTTGACATAGATAGGTAGTCTGTTCCAGAGTATTGGAAGTCTCTGGCCCATACAAGCCTAGCCAAAAAATGTACCCTGGCTTTCGCCACCCAAGAAAATTATTTTCCTGTGCCCCTGTTGAGCAGAGCCACAGAAGTGATCCAGGGGTGAATTTCCCATCCAATCATCAAGATTTTTCTTGAAGAGTGCTAATGAGGAGCTCTGTTTGACATAGACAGGTAGTCTGTTCCAGAGTATGGGAAGTCTCTGGGACAGGAATCTATCCCTCCAGCATGTTCTGTTTATTGTGGTGACAAGGTTTAGGTCCCTAGAGCGTGTAGCTCAGAGGGACTGGGATTTCTTTAAGTGGAGCATGTCCAACAGCTCTGGGTTTGACATAGCTTTGTATGTTAGGCAGAGATCGCCCCTGAGTAGGCGATATGTGATGGAGTAAAGCTGTAGTTTTTTGAGACTGTCTGCATAGGGCATCTGTTTGAGGCCAGTAATCCTCTTTGTGAGGTATTTCTGTGGTATTTCCAGTTGTTGTAGATGTCTTGTGAGGTACATACCAAAAGGGGCGTTGTACTCTATAATGGGTCTAATGAGTGATGAGTAGAGGGGAACAATGATCTCTTTTTTTCTGGATGAGAATCCTTTTGTGATGAGATGAGCCACGTAGAAGGATTTCCTGACCACTGTGGCGATGTGATTATCAAAGGAGAGACTACTGTCCACCTGTGTCCCAAGGTCTCATCACATTTTCGGTATTAAGTTGACTACCAGCTATGTGGTAGTTCATGGGTACAGAGATTTTACCAAAGGGGATGACAATACAATTTTTGGCATTGAGCTTCAGGCCATGGCTTTGACACCAGGTATCTGTCTCAGTGAGGCCCTTTTGTAGTTTGTCCACATCTTTAGGAGTTTCGATTATGGCTCCTAGTTTGCAGTAATCTGCAAACTTTGTTAGCCAAAGACCTTCCGTGTTGGCCTGCACCTCAGAGAAGTAGATACCAAACAGGAGAGGACCCAGGACTGAACCCTGTGGTACTCCACTTGTCAGTGGTCTGATGTCGGATTTGGAATCCGCTACCTTCACAGTGTGGGTTCTGTCCGTGAGCCAGTTGGCAACCCATCTTGTGACATAGGGATTTATACCTAGTTTAGTGAGCTTATCTATAATTTCAGAGTGGGGGATGGTGTTGAAAGCCTTGGTGATATCTAGATAAGCTGTGTGAACCATTTTACCCTCATCTATGGCTTTGGTGACTGCTTCAAAGAAGTCAATCAGGTTTAGGAGACATGATCTGCCTTTTACAAATCCAAACTGGGTAGGGTCCAGAGTTTGGAGATTACCAATGTCTTTGTTTATGAGTTCCACGATGATACGTTCCATGGCCTTGCAGACCAGGCTCGTCAGGCTAATGGGGCGGTAGTTCCCGGGGTCCGTCGTGGCTCCCCCTTTGTGGAGTGGGATAACTGTCGCGTTGCGCCATTCAGTGGGTACAAAGCCTGAGGTGAGGCTATGATTGAACATGGTACTTAGGTAGGGTGCCAGTTCATTCTGTAGTTCGTGTGGAATGCAGCCTGGGATATTGTCAGGTCCCATGGATGCTGTGTTCTTGGCTTTGGAGAGTGTGTTTTTTACCTGTGCAGCCGTGATTATAGGAACTTTTCATTCTTCCGGTATACAGATGGGCCCTCTAGGGGTGAGAGGGGGGTAAAGTTAGCACTGAACCTATCTGCTAGGATGTTGGCAATATCAGCTGGTTCTGTATATTTAGTGCCATTGTGCTGTAACTCAGAGCAGATCTGAGTGTTCCCATTTAGATTCTTAACATAGCTATAGAATGCTTTGTGGTTGTCTTTAGAGTCAGTGGCGATTTTGTTTTCTTAACTAGCTTTGGAGGATTTTATGAGGGATCTCAGCTTCTTACTGAGGTTGACCAGGGAGTTCCTCCAGTCATGGGATTTTACTCTTTTTTTGCAACAGTTTCTTTCTTCTGTTGTAGAGTTTGTTTATGGCAGAGGACCACCAGAATGGCTTCCTTTTTTTGGAGGATAACATCTTGGTTCTATTAGGGACAGCATGATCCATGCACTCCTGTAAGTGCTTATAAAGTGCACTTGTGTAGGATTCGGCAGTCATACCTCTACTGTCCGTCTGCATGGGTGTCATGAAGTTTGCCACTTCTGTCTTAAGAAGTGTGAAGTTGGCTTTGGAGAAGTTTTTTACAATGGTTTCCCTAATTGGGGGTGGGGGTGGGATGTGGATGTCTAGGCTGATTAGCTTGTGGTCGGATCTGACCAACGAGGAATTGACCTCTGGTGTGGAACACCGGTTTCCCATGTTGGTAATGACCAGGTCTAGGATATTGCTGCCCCTGGTGGGGGTGTGAATAAGTTGATCCAAGGCGTTGGAATTTATGAATTCTAGAAATCGTTGAGCAAAAGAGTTGGTACATGAGTAGTTTTCCCAGTTAATGGTGGGGTAGTTGAAATTGCCCATTATTAGGGTGTTGGGTTGTACCCTAATACTTTCCAGTGAATCAAGAAATGAGGATCCTGGGGCATGGTGGGGGGGGGGGGTCTGTAGCAAGCTACAATTTGGATTGCGGTCTTGCCCAGAGTTAGTTGCACTTGGATAATCTCGGATGCATTATGCTGTGCAACTAGCCTGGAGGTGTGGAGGTCCTTAACGAATATGGGCACACCTCCGCCTTTAGTGCTTCTTTCTGGGTTAGGTGGCCGAAAGGTTTGGTATGAATTGAAGCCTGGTAATGCAGGGTGTGCTCTCTGGAGCATTGAACCAGGTCTCTGTCACTGCACAGATGTCAATGTTCTCCATTTTAAGGAGTGCCTCGAGTGAGTGCATTTTGAGGTTTAGACTTCTAGCACTGAGTAGCATTACCCTCAGATTTTGCTTGCTTGTACCTGTTATGGTGGTGAATTTGTCATTTGAACCTTGCCTAAAAAAGGCACTATAGGGGTGGCAAGAGCCTTAGCCAGTATCCGGAATCCTAAGGGCGACAGGTGCAGGCCATCTCTGGCAAAGCATCGTGGACTGTCTATCATGTCGTCCCAGGCAGACGAATACTGGATCCCCTTAGAATGACACCAGAAGCTTAGCCAATTGTTGAAGTCAATCATTTTGTCCTTGTACTGTGGTATCATTCTGGGTGATGGCAGGATGCTACTCAGGGTTAGGGTCATACCTGCCTGGGATACAAGATCGGAGAGCTCCTCCATGTCTCTTTTCATGTAGTCCAGGGAGGTACGTCTCAGGTCATTCACACCAACATGGACAATGACAGTGTCATATTTGTACTTATTGTGGAGTGACCTGAGTGCATGCGATATGTGGCGGATCCTGGCACCTGACAGGCAGCTGACAGTAACTTTCTCCTTGTTTAGTCTAGTGAGTGGAACATCAATGTGCCCGACTATAGAGTCACCTATGACTAGAGTGTTGGGTACGTTGTTATGCCTTATGGGCTGTGGTTGAGTGACACACTGAGTTTGTGGGCTGTGTGTCATTTGGGTTGTGTTGGGGGGGTGGAGTTTGCTTGCGTTTATGCTTTGGATGGGCAAGTTTTTATTAAGAGCCTCCGCGAATGTAGGTGTGTGTTTTGTGTTTCTATGTGTGTGTTTTGGTGGTGTAGGTTTTGAGGGACTATGTGATGAGGGTGGTGTGGTGCAAGTGTTTACCTTCTCCTCTTGACTGTCTAGTCCAGTCTTGGGTGAAGAGAGCTTAAAACCACATTGCAAAGTATGCTTTCCCACTTGTTCAGCTGCATACAATAAATCCTGCATTTCCTTATAGTCAGATTTTTCTGCATTTATACTCATTTTCTGTTTTAATTGAGACAGTAAGTATTGCTGATACTTAAGCATATGAAACTGGCAATTCAGAGCTCTCACTGCTAAAGTTGCAGAGGTGTACACTTTCTTTCCCCATCTGTCTAATGCTCTAGAGTCCCTATCCGAGGGAACTGTATTCTTAGCCGTGGAAGCCTTAACCCCTTTGGGACCCTGGGAAATAGTTTCTGGGTGTGCAACAGGGTTTTTATAAAAAAATTTGTGAGAGTCAGGGACTCTGTAGTATCTGTCTGGCTTGACTGGAGCTGGGGGTAAAGAATCAGGGTTTAAACTAGACTCAGAGAACACATCATCCACAATGTCCAACATTGGCAGAATAGCAAGGGGCCTGTGCTGAGGCAGCAAAAGAAAGTCTCTGAGCCTTTTCTTGGATTCTGAGTAATCCTGGCCCTCCCAATGGAAATGCTCCCTCATGGTATGTAAAGTTTCCCCAAAAGAGTAATCCTCAGGAGGAGTGGCTGAAGGAATGGATTCTTCAGCATCAGAATCCTCATAGGGGGGTAAAGAATATCCCTGGTCTGAAGAGGAATCAGAATATATGGAAACCTGGCAGAGGAATCATAGTCTGTAGCCTGCCTAGGCCTTTTATCAGGAGGGGGATGGGAACCCCTGATCAGAGTTATCAAGTCTTCGGCAATCTTGAGCATCTGTTTTTTTAGGCATGGAGGCCTGTCCAGGTGAATGCTGTACTTGCTTCTTTGTCTTTAGTATAGGCTTAAGTTTTGGCTGTAGTTGTAATGATAAGTTCAGTAGGCCTGAAAACACCCTCAGAAGCCAATGCCTGCTCAGCGGCTCCGGACCCATCTGAAGGGTTAATCTCAGTTGGCCCAACACGTTGAGGCTCCAGAGGCCTAGGCACCTCCACGTGGGAGAAGGACGCGGCCTGTGGTTCTGAGGTAGCAAGTATCAGGGGCTGCGAAAGCGCCTCACTGAAAACCAGCGAACCGGCGACTGGCCTAGAAGAGGCTTCGTCAGTTTTGGGCCTCGGATGCCTTTCCTTATCTTTATCTTTGCGCTTTTTATGCAGTCCGGTAGTCGGTTGTTCCAACGGCAATGTATAATTAAACCTTCGCCCAAAGTAATGGCGAGCAAAATCAAACCGACGTTTAATAGTGCGTTTGTTAAATCTAGCACAAAACCGACAACTAGTGACATTGTGATCTGGGCCTAGGCATGGAATACAGTAAGAATGAAAATCCTTATGAGGTATTTGCTTTCCACAAGAAATACAATTATTAACTTTTTCTGACATCGGTCTGAGGCAAGAAAAAATTTCCCCAATGGGGTACTTAGCTTTATTGAAGACTTCAGTTCCGAAATCGAATTTGAAATCTCAGGAGTCGGCCGACCGGCACTTGCGAACTGCTTTTGCTTCGGGCACCGCGCGGCAAGAAAGACTGAAGAAAATGGCGTTGGCTGCTTCTTATATACCCCTGGCGCACTGATGTCAGGGAAGAGGAGACAGCAACAGAGGCTGGACCAAGACTTTGGAACTCAGGCCGACTGCGGGCCCGCCTGACGGCAGGATAACCCAAGTGTAATGACTGCAGCAGTGAAACACAATGAACATCTGAAAATGTTGTGAGCCTGCTCTGAAGCGAAGGAATTTCCTGCAGGATTCCCTTATGGGTATGTAGAGGTAGGCATCTTTTAGATCTAGGGTTACTAAATAGGCATTTTTGTCAGCATAGGCAGCAGCTGCTTTAAGGTTAGCAATTTGAATTTGGGGGCCACCAGGAAGGTGTTCAGAATGGATAGATCCAGGATGGGATGCCAAGTGCCCTCTTTTCTGGGGACCAGGAACAGTCTGGAATAAAAGTCTTTGCCTGTTTGATCTGAAGGGACAGGTTTCTACTGCCCCTTTGGATATGAGAGTTTGGACTTGTTTCAATGCCTCTGCCCATTGATATGGAGGCAAGTCTGGGTACCCTCTTAGAATTGGGAGCACGCTGAAGGAGAATTTGTATCCCGGAAAAATGATCTTTAAGACCCATTGGTCCTTTGTTACAGAGAGCCAATTTTCTTTGCAGAGGAAGAGCCTTCCTCCTAGTTTTTGGTGAGTGAAAAGAGGGCAGAGGAGAGTCATTGAGAATTTTTGCCACAGACGGATGGCTTAGAATTCCCTCCCTTTGGAGTGGTCCACTGTTTGGTTCTCTGCTGTCCCTGGGGTTGGAGTCTGGATGGTCTATCCTTGTGGGGCTTACCTTGCCCCTGTTTGCTAAGTGCAGGAAAGGACCAGTGTTTTGAGGGAAAATTCCTGCTGAACCTAGGAGGTCGTACCTGAAGGAAATCTTTTACTGTTTGCATAGATTTTGCTTTGTCTTCCATCTTTTTAAGCACCTCTTCTGCTTTTTCTCCAAACAAGCAGTCCTTATCCAAGGGTACATCAAGTAGTTTAGATTTGACATGATCAGGGAGAGGTTGTTCCTTCAACCATGCATGTCTCCTAATGACAGATCCTGACACTGCTGCCCTGCTAGAGGCTTCTAGGGCATCATATCCATACTGTAATGAGCGTTTAGCCATTTGACAAGTAGAGTGCAGTAAATCTGCTAACTCTTTCGAACTGGCACAATCAGGAAAGGTAGAAAGTTTTTGTTTTAACAGTTCCAAAGTGCGTTGCTGGTATTTTAACATGTGGAACTGACAGTTGAGAGCTCTAATAGCCAAGGTTGCAGAGGTGTATACTTTTTACCCTATCTGTCCAAAGCTCTGGAGTCCTTGTCAGAAGGAGTAGGATTCTTTACAGAACTAGCCTTAGCTCCTTTTGGTTTCTGAGTAATGACCTCCGGATCTGCAGCAGGATTTCTGTACAGGTATTTGTGAGAATCTGATACTCTGCAATACCTGTCAGGTTTTCTGGGAGTAGGTGGGAGGGCATCAGGAGTTAAACTGGATTCCTGGAAGACATCATCAACCACCTCTAAGATAGGAGGGATGGCCAAGGGTCTGTGCTGGCGCAGGTCTAGAAACCCTTAGTCTTTTCTTAGACTGAGGGAAGTCCTGGGATTCCCAGTGGAAATGTTCCCCGAGGGTGTGAAGGGTTTCCCCAAAGGAAAGATCTTCTGGTGGGGAGGTAGAGGAAATGGATTCCTCTGCATCCAAATCCTCACAAGCAGTCAGAGATAGTTATTTTTCTTCAAACTCTGAATAATCAGACACCTCAGAATCCTGTTCAAAGAGTACATACCGGAGAAAGGTCTCTTTTCCTTTTAGGTTGTGGCCTGACTACCCCTGATAAGGGAGACAAGATCCTCTGCCATTTTAAGCATTTGAGTTTGGGGAGGAGGAGCAAGAGTAACATGGTGGCTTGAGGTAGTTTTCCTGGGAATGGCCTTGCCTCTAGGCCTAAGTGAATCCATCGGTCTGAGAGGAACAGAAGTCGGAAGAGAAAACGTTTTTTGTCTGGAATCGGTAGTGCAAAAGGCTTCCTCAGAAGCCGGTGCCTGCGTCGCAGCTCTGGACCCAGCCAAGGTAGAGACAGCCAAAGGCTTGGAAGACTAAGATGATTTCTGTAGCATACCGGACTCCAAAAGGGTCTTGGTAGAGGCCTGCGAAGGTATCGAATCGGGCATCAGGAGCTGTGAAAGCCCCTCACTGAATTCCGGAGAACTGACGACTCACTTAGCAGTATAGTTGTCGGAAGGCTTGGCCTTGTGTGGTCTGTCTCTATCTTTATCCTTGCGTTTCTTCGGAATGTCTATGGAAGGTTGGTTGACCGACGCCATTTCGGAATGCGAAGACTGACATTGGTTAGTTTAAAGCTTCACTTGTATCAATGTTATATCACCCCAGATAGGACTCGAACCCACAATCCCTGGCTTAAGAGACCAATGCCTTATCCATTAGGCCACTGGGGCCTGACAGTGCTTCTGCTACAGGCGCCATGGCAAGAAAGACTGATGTAATGGCATCGGCTGCTCTCCTTTACAGCAGTGACATCTTGATGTCAGACAACATGCGACAGCAGCTGACACAGAAAAACACTGACTCTGGTATTCAGGCCAGCCGAGGGCTACCACAGCAGGGATAACCCACAGGTGAGGACTGCAACAGTGAAACATGAAGAACATCTGGACGTACCTCCAAAATTGATGAAAAGACAAGACGAAAACTGGTCAGGGAGGCTGCCAAGGGACCTACAGCAACACTGAAGGAGCTGCAGGAATTTCTGGCAAGTATTGGTTGTGTACTACATGTGACAACAATCTCCCATATTCACCATACGTCTGGACTATGGGGCAGGGTTGAAGATGGAAGCCTTTTCTTACACAGAAAAACATCCAGCCCCGGCTAAAATTTGCAAAACAAGACATCAAGTCTCCCAAAAGCATGTGGGAAAATGTGTTATGGTCTGATGAGACCAAGTTTGAAATTTTTGGCCACAATTCCAAAAGGTACATTTGGCGGAAAAACAATACTTCACATCACCAAAAGAACACCATCCCCACAGTGAAACACATGGTGGCAGTATCATGTTTTGGGGTTGCTCTTCTTCAGCTGGAACTGGGACTTTAGTCAAGGTGGAGGGAATTATGAGCAGTTCCAAATACCAGTCACTTCTGTCCCAAAACCTTCAGGCATCTGCTAGAGAGCTGAAGATGAAGAGGAATTTCACCTTTCAAGATGACAATGACCCCAAGCATACATCCAAATCAACAAAAGAATGGCTTCACCAGAAGAAAATTAAAGTTTTGGAATGGCTCAGCCTGAGCCCAGACCAAAATCCAACAGAAAATCTGTGGGGTGACCTAAAGAGGGCTGTGCACAAGAGATGCCCTTGAAATCTGACAGATTTGGAGCACTTTTGCAAGAAAGAGAGGGCAAATATTGCCAAGTTAAGATGTGCCATGCTAATAGACTCCTACCCAAGAAGGCTGAATGCTGTAATTAAATCAAAAGGTGCTTCAACAAAGTATTAGTTCAGGGGTGTACACACTTATGCAACCAGCTTGTTGTACATTTTTTATTTTTTCCCCAACAGGTTTGTTTGTATTTCAAATGAATTGTACAGGTTGTAGGTCACATTAAATGTGGGAAAAGTTTTGAAATAATTTATTGTGGTCTCATTTTTTTATATCACAAAAACTTGATATTTCACAATGGATGTCTACACTTTTTATATCCACTGTAGATATTTCATATTTTCATGCTTTTTTATTACTAAATATATTTAAACTTTTCATTGTGGCTTGTCCTTTAGAGAATATTTTAACCTTTAAGAGTACTTCTATCTACTGGTGACACTACTGTGGCCACTCCTGAAGCCTGGCTGATTGGTCAACATTACCATTTGTATTAATATTAATTTCACTCAGTGTAACTGGGTACCCTTGCAAGAGCCTTACGTAGCTGGCTTTGTAGTGTCTGATGGCAGTGATAACTACCTTATAGTCTGGGCAGAAAGGGGCACAGCAGGTAAATCTACGCCAGCCTCTCCCATGTGTGTGTGTGTGTGTGTGTGTGTGTGTGTGTGTGTGTGTGTGTGTGTGTGTGTGTGTGTGTGTGTGTGTGTCAGCTACTTGGTGCAGGGACACAAAGCACTGGTTTTACTGAGAGGGTTCTGGAGGATGTGGCTTGGACACTCAGCTGAGGGCTTAATCCTATAGTTGTGCTAGTGATAGCCTTACTGGAGCCCTGGAGAGAGACAGATATAAAAAAATCCAGACCCTGTGCTGACTGTGTTCCCTATGTGCTCTTAAGAGAAATTGTGCTTGATGCAGAGAGGTCTGCATCTGGAAATACTGAGTGTATCAATTTGTATTCCAAGTGAATGTACCTCTCCAGTGTCAGTGGTGAGGATTCAGGCTCCTTGATTACTGGCCCAGAGTGGGGACATCACAGTATCTATGGTTATTTTCCTACTCAAAGGCTGCCTTAAGCTTGATAACACCCCTTTCTATTTTCTATTAGCACAGTGACTAAGGCAACAATTTTTATAGCAACCCCAGAACACAAAAAACTGTTGCTTGACCTTTCTAACTCATGCATATTATCCAAAATAATTCTTCATTTTTTTCTTTAACACTCAACAATTGTACCACTTCTTGTTCCATATGACTCCCATTCATCTGTGATATTTTATCTTTTGACAATCTCTCGGAATAATTCCTATTTCTTTTCCATCTCTCTCTCATTTCTTTAATATTTCTAAAATTCGTTTTCATTTTATCCCAATCCTTAGCTTTCCCTTCTGAAGAAATGTGTACATTCCATAGCAACTCTTGAATTGTTTTCATTACCCGCTCCTTAAAATTATATATTTTAATGGAAAGTAGGCAAACCTCATTTTTACTTGATTACCCTGCATCTGTATCTTAGCCCTTATTTGTGCATGGTGTGAAATAGTTATGGGATATGTTTCAAAACTGTCAAACACTCATACTCTTGCAGTTGCTGCTTAATACAACAAAATTATTCTACATTGGAGAATGATATGTAAATGATATGTAAATTCTGTCTAAGTTCCTCATAGTAATTTCACTTCTCCTATTCCAAATATTCTCGTGCATGTCTTTAGAAATTTATTGTCTTTTGTATATCAGATTCCAATCCACTTTCATGAATATTTTCTGCTGTAAGTTAATTACAGCTCCCAAAATTCTCTTAAGGTCCTTAATAGTTTTAGGTGGAATATAAATACATGCCATCATAATACTCCCTTATTACCAATAATTAATTAGCAACAGTCACGGATAGACTTCACACCATCTCAAATTCAGAATATTTGTGCATAAAAAATATAACTACTTTACAGTGTAATATGCAGTTAACTTAAAAAATGTTACAAACACATATTACTAATAGAAGAAAAACACAATTTTTTTATTTAAGTTTCTTAATTTCCTTTATCATCTTCCAAGCATTAATAGGGTTACCAGCTTTCTATGTGGCAAAAACTGGACCAAAACCAACACCTCTTGTACTACCTAAAAGCCTGCCCCTCTCTGGCCATTTCCCCACATGCCCCATCCACTTTCCCACCCACTTATGATATCACCACATACATCGCTGCCAGGTAGAATGCCTTTGTTTGTTTTTACCTCTTTTTTTTTTTTTTTTAATAGAGGTCTTAGGTTTTCAATAAAAAAGTTCATTCAAGTTTGCATTTTTATAAAACTCTGCAATTCTGTTTGTTCGGATAAACTGAATACCAGAGTTTGCATAGTGCTTTCTGCACTACCCAACATTCTGATTTCCACATAGTCTCGAAAAATATTGTACAGGTGGCAGCGTTAAAGATTAATTGCAAAGTGGAAAATGATAATTTACAGTCCACAACCAATTTAAAATAATCCGCATACATCCAGTCTTTTTCCCTTTCTTACCTCTACTTCTTTTAGAAGCACAGTTCTCGTGTCTAAATTGAATCTTATACAAAAATCCCTTTACAGTCTGCCTGTTTGTTTAATAAATTCAGATTACTGTTGTTGCTCCTCTTTATCTTTTCGACCAACTAACACCAAACCTCTGGTTCAAATGCAATGTACTTTCTGTTTTTTTCTCATCAGCACCTGTGCTTTTTTTCTGCTGCCCAATCATTTTCCTTTGGAACACTGGAAAAGGTTTAATTGCAAGTTCCGTGTATGGCCTGTACCACAAACAGAGGAATGACACTCAAATCCCTTTCAACTTGCTGGCTCATTTCTTGCTGGATTCCGTTTTTTGCCTTCTCATTTGTCTGTTCTGCTTCCAAGAATGTCTTGATGTCGTTGCTCCTTCTGAAAAAAAAAATTCTTAAAACAGATGGATACAGCAACTTAAATCTCAATGTTTCTCGACACCCTCTGATTACAGGGATTAACACGCATCTCTTCTGCTTGGTGTACAGCAAGTCATTTTTCAAGAATCAAGAACAGACTTGTCTCCCCAGTTTATAATGCTTTAAAGTTTAACCATCGTTGTGACAGATGTGGCTACTACTTCTGATATGACTTTGTCTATAAGTCTTTGCTTCTTTCTCATATCCAAATTTGGAGCATAGACACAATGTGCCTGTTTTATTAACAGACCCTGTTGAAGAATACCAGTGCAGTTGTTTATTAGTACTTTCATGAAATTAATGCAGTTTGTTCCTTCTAGTTTCTTTTGTACAGCAGAAATCTCAAGTTTTCTCAGTGTGCTCTGACTTCTAGCTCTACTACTTTTTGAAATGGTTCTTGTTGAGAAACCTCATATTCGGCCAGTCTTTCCTTAATTTCAGTCTTTGATTTCAGCAGTTTTATTAGCTCATCCAAATTGCTATTTAAACTTCTTCTGTTCCTTCCAGACCTATGTTTTTCTCCAGTGTCTCACTTACTTTAAACACCTCTGAATGTATTTGATTGACTTTTTCCACTAAATTACTGGAAGCCATCTCCTGTATTAAAGTTAAAACCTTATCTGTTTTTGCTAAACAGTTGCAAGGCTCTTCCCCACCAAAGTTTTTTTTTTCTTATTTTCCAGTTGATTTTCCTTTCTCCAGATTTTTAGTTGGTCACATCCAAGCAGTATAGTGATTAACCAGTAACTAAATTTTACCCAAATAATTTTTTGTGGCTGCTTTCCAAAGTTTGTTTTCACAATGTAAGAGCTCAAATCGACCTGCTGATCAATGTGTAGCTGTCTTGCAAAATCCTAAACTTCTTGTTCCTTGAAGTATGATATTGCATTCTGATCTTTCATCCTACTGTTGTCTAACCCTTACAGCTAAATTGTTCTTTAGGAGTTATTTCAAAATCTAAGAGTTCTCTTAGCTTGGTCTACCTGGTCACCTAACACTATCTATATTACCCTGTAACTCTAGCCCATTCCTTCTTAAAACACTTATTTGTAGAACACGCTATATGTTCTGCAGGTAATCTGACCATAACTGAATCTTCTGTCCAAGGAAAATTCCTTGGCTCTGCCTTATACTTATCCCATACTTTTATCAGAATTCTCTTTATGGCAAAAGTTCGTAGGTACTGTCAAATAACTCCAGTCTGGTCTTAATTTACTCATCTTTGGCCAAAATACAGGTTAATCCTCCAGTTTCTTGCACTGACATTCCTTTTCATGAGCAATGGAGACTAGGCTGATAAACAGGATATGTATGCAGATTCTCTAAAGGGTATGCACGCTCCTTGCTAATCGTGATTTTATCTACTCTTGAATATGATTTATACCTGTATGAGAAGTGTGCATGATGTACCTCTAGGGAAAGCGTAATGCCTCATGCATGTCTGGCATCCCTATTTGTGTTGCATACTTCACCTTAACAAAGGAACCCTATGACCTCTAGGACCAGTGAGCACCTCACCAGTGGAAAACAAGAAAACTGTGTGCTAGTCTCCTGCACGGAAAACCATCCTTCTCTGTGCTACAACTCACACTCTTAGCATTCTACTTTGGTGAGCAACTCTGATGGGATACACAGAACTGCAATCATGTATAAACACTCATTTATTTAGCTGACATTTGTTGACCGGGATAGTCTGAGTGAGCTATTGCCCTTTTTCCGTGGAGGCTTGGGGAGAAAAGCTCCACAGTACAATTAAGCAAAAAAAGAATTACAATAATGGAGTAAAATACAATAAAATATATACAATAAGATAAATTAAGCGGAGGTCTTTTACAGCTCAAGTATGAGAAATCAGCAAAACAGACTTTTAGACTAAGCAGTATCCTTATTTTTTGTCTTACAAAGACAAATCGTCAATAACAACCCCCTTTTCTCATTTTCTATATGGGGTTAGGGTGTCATTTACCAACATCTCTCTCGATTCAGTTCCCCTTTCGTACCTTCTGTGATGGTCATGTCTGACTACTGCAGGTCTTCTCTTACACAGTCCATCCATCCCTTTGCTGAGCGTCATTTCCTCATCTTCTTTCTGTCTCTCCTGAATCTTCACCAGTCTGCCTTCTTTCCTACACATGTGCCTCAACAACTGTAATATGTTCTCTTTGACCTTCTCTGCAACTGGAGCTATGTGAGCTTCTGTTCTGATGTCCTTATTTATCCCACAGTGTTTCTCCAACCACTCACCTCAGGCACTTCATCTCTAGCTTCCTCAGCTGCTTTGCGTTCACTGCCCGGGTTCTGTACCATACAGCAGTACTAAGCACAGTACCGTTTTACACACCCTGCTTTTCAGTTTCTTTGGCATTCTTCTGTTGCACATACCCTGACACCATAAGCCAGGTGGCTGCAGGCCCTCTGATTCTAGCTTGGACCTCCTTATTTAGGCTTCCTGTCTTCTCAACCACTCTTGCTAGCTAAGTAAAGCTGTTAACCTGTTTTACCATGTTCCCTTATACCTCAGTTTTTAGCTTATTTTTGACAGGTTCAATGGTACTTACTGGGCTATTGACTTGTGAGGATCTTTATAGGCCTACCCATACATTCACATGAAGTTTTTAACACTTATATTTTAAGAATAAATAACCCAGAGGTGAATTGAACATTTACACATTGCCACTATCCATGAGGGAAAAGGGAGCTAGACCACAGCTGAATTTCTGATTACCCATCCATTCATCCAGATTACATCCTAATAAAGTACTTTCCTTTAAGTGGAGAGAAAGAAGATTCCACAGTGGTTTTCTCTGTGATGCGTATCTATACCTCTGACATGATCTACTTATGTTGCAAAAGAGATTTAGATCTCTCAAGTTTCTATGCCACTACTGGGCTTGCAAATGTGCAATAGGTGTGACAGGACAGGCTTATTAGTGAGGCTCTGGATGCAAAGAGGAGATTACCCTTCAACAGTCTGTATGACAAAGATAGACAATGCTTTTAGACAGTCTGCATAGCTTTTATGATTTAGGCCCTTGAATTTCTTAGAAAGGAAGGATGGGGCACTCCAGTTGTTAAATGTTCTGACAGGTACACACCACCACAAGGGGGCATTATACTCGATGATCAGCCTGATGAGTGCACAACACGGTGAATGATCACATCCCTGGACCTGGACAACATACCCATAGCAATACACTCTGCAATGAAAAAGCAAGTTCGTACAACACTAGCTATGAGGTGATCTGACAAGGTAATCATCTGCACAGATTCCCAGGTCTCTAACTAGTGGATCAACTTTTATAAATATGTTGTCAGTCTGACAGTTAAAAGGGATCTCTTGCTTGCCTAAGAATATGACCTGGCATAATAGTTAAGGTGTTTAAGATATTGGCTAGGTGTCTAATAGTCTGCAAACTGATTCCACAGTATTTACCTATGAACAGTTTTTGGAGTTCAGTTTTGCACCATGGTTTTTATGCCAGATATTGGTTTGAGAAAGGTCTTCTTGGTGGATCTTGGTGTCCTTGGGGGGGGGGGGGGGTTATGATGGTGTCGGTCATCCATAAACCCTCAACAGTAGCTTTGACCGCTGAGAAGGAAATGACAAAGAAGAGAGGCTTAAGGTCTGAACTCTGGAGTATTCCACAAGTGACAGATGTTTTGGAGGAGATTACCTGCATTTGCTGCCATGACAACAGTCTTTTCTGTACTACGTTACAGCACATTTGCCTTCAGTTTTGCATTCCATTCCCCGATCATTTGCAAAAGTTCTTGTTCAGAGTCTAGTTGTAATCCCACACAGTCTACATACAGCAGCTTTATTGATCGATCCCTTCGTACCTCTTTGTTAATGTAGTCAATAACCAGTAATAGCACCAATGAGCTTAGCGCTGAACCATAAAGCACAACCACTCTCACTGGGAGCCCTATGTGAGACAAAACATCGTTCATATGTGTCTCATTTGATCCTTGCACATTGCCCGCACTAATTCTACTAATGTTTCTGAGACTTCAAACCACTGCAGAACTGCCCAAATAATCTCTCTTGGATCCTTGTCATATGCCTTCTCCAAGTCTATGAAAGCCCAGTTGGACTCTTTTCTCATCTCTAGTTTCTTCTCAACTATCAGTCTTACTGCAAACATTGAGTTGGTTGTCCTGCCTCCTAACCTGAATACAAACTGCTCATCTCCTATCTTAATTTCTACTACTCTGCAGATTCATTTATCACCCTCTCCAGCACTTTAATGCAGTGTGACAGGAGTTTGATACCGCTATTCTGCCCACAGTTGTGAATGTCTTCTATGTTCTTGTACACTGATACTAGCATGGTCATTACTCAGTCAAGTGAGATATGGCTCTCTCTCATTACTGTTTTGAGCACCCTCTGGAGCAATTCCTCTTCTAACTCACCCAGCATCTTGGTCACATCTGATGAAACCTCATCTAAACCTGCTGTTTCATTTTCCTTAGTGCTGTTCTTACTTCTAAAGTGGGCTCTCTTCTTCCTGTTTCACTGTAGGCTGTGCTTGGGGTGGTAGAGTTTCTGTGAGGCTTTCTTCTTTCAGAAGCCGCTGGAAGTATTAATTCCATCTGCCTTTGATGTTCTGTGGACTATTGAGCAGGTTGTTGCTAGCATCCCTTATGAAGGATGTCTATCTTTCTGCCTTCGCCTTGTAACCTGATAATAGTTTCTTCATGTCATCTACTGAGTCACCTTCCAGAAGATGGTAAAGCGCCTCTAATGCATTGTCCTGTGACTGCTCTCTTAGCCTACTTGTTAACAAACCAGTATTCCTTCTTAGCCTGGTCCACCCTTTCCATCTCCCATGTTTTCCCCTGTACTCTTACTTTCTTTAGATAATTTCCTGCAATTCTGCACTCCTCCACCAGATTTCCCCATGCACTTTACTCCTAAAACCAGCTCTGTCACACATCTGTTCTAAAGTCTTCACAATTTTTATTTTGAGATGATACCATTCTTTTTCAACTCCACCAATTTTCTTTTCTTCCTGGGGTGCTAAAGCCCTGTGTATTTCCTTGAACTCGTGTGCTTTCAGCTCCAGTCAGTTTCTGGGTCTTTAGCCTAGTCTGTGTTGACCTCAGAGCCTTCTCTGATCACTGCTTGCAGCTGATTGTGGTCACCAGTAGTTTATGCTGTGGGCCGACTATTTCACTGGGGATGATTTTGCAATCACTGATTCTACTCCAGTGCATTTTTCTTCCTTAAGAGGAAACCTACCAAAGTTGCAGGTTGGCCACTCTTGTATGCGATCTCATGACGGTCTCTTTAGCTCAACCATGTATTAGTCACCCTCAGATCATTTGCCATACATAAATCTAGAATGAACTTGATATTTTTATTCCTGTTGCCCAACCCCTGTGGACCAGGTAGTCCTCGTTTCTTGTTCTGTCAGTTCTGACATGAGCATTCATGTCCCCCATTTTCAATACCAACTCATGTTGGCCTGCTTTACCTAGCAGGTCCTGTACCTGCTGCCTGAATGCACTCTTTTCCTCTCTATCACAACCTTGCTGTGGGGCATAGGCTGAGATTATGAATAATGCCCTATCCTTACAGTGGAGGCTGACTGCCAAGAGTCTATTGCTAATTTCAATGACATACTTCATGGTCTTCTGAAGACTCTTCCTCACCAAAATTCCCACACCATTTCTAGTCTGTTCTCCCCATGAGTAGTAGACTCTGGATCTCAAGCCAAGTGGCTTTGCTGCACTGCCTTCCCATCTTGTCTCCTGAATGCCCAACCTCCTCCTTACCATCATGTTATCCACTTCCAAGCTGCATCAGTGAATGTATAAAGTGTAGTAATCCTCAGATCATGCTTGGCAGGTATACTGGTTTTACGTCTAGCTCAGAGCTCTATGAGGCAGCCCATGCTTCAGCAACTGGACACCGGCCGGCCAGTAGCTTACTGACCCTGGTTTGCTGGACTTTACTACAAGCACACATTAACCAACAAAAGCACACAGACCCCTTCCACTGTTAGAATGGGTCCGTGGCATATGAAGTAGGACTGGTCCTCAAGCCACCAATTACTGGCAATCGCCCATGTCCACTTTTGGCAATATTAGTCAACATAGCCAAATCACCTAGAATCAATTTTTACAGCATTGAGTGGCTATCCTTAACACAGTGTGCTGTCTGTGATCCCTGTTTTCCTATCTAGAGGATACTGCCTACCACAATTGATGACTAATGGGTTTGATCTATATCACTCTTCGCATACCGAGACAAATCTACCTCAATTATCTTTTTGTACTTCCACAGCTCAAACACCATACTTATTTGCAAAAGCTTAGCAACACCACTTCTGCCTCCCAATGGTTATGAAGAAAATTATAATGATTTATAACAGAGATTCCCTAATCTAAAATGCATTCCTTGCAGTAATACAAGCAGAAGCCTAATTTTCCTAATGCACACAAATACCATGAAATGTTAATGGGTTGTCAAATCCTGTTAAAAGATCCAAGGTAAGAGTACAAACTTTTTTTTTAAAATAAAATGCACCCAAGTTTTAAAGGTGAGCAATTCCAAAACATTCCAACAACATTAAAGTAGCACACTTTATCAAATTTGTTTCGGAGAACACTAACAAGCCTACCAACTGATGGCCTGAGGCTAATTTGTATACTCCTCTATATCTTAACACAGAACAAAGGTGTGTGTTGGGGGGAGTATGAAGAATGCTGAAGTTTATGGGTGAATTTTAATTCTATCATGGAAATTAAATTCTAGCCAGTGCAAATTATTTAAGGAATAAACAGCGATGGCTGCTACCATGGCTGACCTGCTGTAAATGCATTGGAAGGATGGGAAAAGATTCACATGAAAAGAAGAGTGGGTTATAGGAGAAATGGAAGTAAATATGTGTTGACTATAAACTGCTCAAGATTTTATGCAAAAATTACTGTACAGAACAGAATATTTTGTCTTACTGCTCCTTTCTATAAAATACCCTTTTACACCTAGTCTCCTCAAAATGTATTTTTATATTACCCTTATAGTCACATTCTCTACAACTTTAGTGTGCATTTGCCACACTGAATGACTTGTGCATTTCATTAGGTTTATACTCATAGCCTTGATACTGTTAATGTAACTGCTTCTCTAAATCTCGTGAGATAGTAAATCAGGATCCTACCTGCCCATGTTGGTGGTAGTTAAATTTTGTTGATGATAGTGAGGTAAGCCTGTCTAATCTGCCTTTTATTTTACAATTCATGTAGGTGGTGTTAACGGGGTTTAAATACAGGTGCCACCATTCACTACATAAAAAACATAAAAATACAAGGTTGTGACAGAAAAGGGTCTTAACTGGATTACTCATCTAGTTGCCAAACAAATTTTAAGCTTGTCTGCATATTAAATAGTGCAAATGTGCTATAAACAGCCAATTTAACAAAAAATATTCTCTATACGACAGATACTTTTAATATGTGCAAGTGTTCAGAAATTGCACATCTCTCCCAACCACTCAGATTACTTCTAAAATCACCAAGAGCACTACGCCCAGAAATAACTGTTTGGTACTTTATACCATGAGTGCCACAGTGTGGGTGGCAAGTTGGACTGGGCTACCTGGTCAGTACAGTGTACTACATTCACTGAGATAAGGGAGAAGGAGAAACAAGGAGGTTTCCTGGACCACACTGAAAGATGAGCAATATGATTACCACAAACAGGACACGTTTCAATTCCACTCAGTGGGAGGAATATGGACTACTACATAACTGAGGATTATAATTATTTTTCACCAAACTGCTTAAAATACCAAAAAAAACTGAAGGTCACTAAGACTTGGCTTACAAAGGTATTGACTGCGACTCTGTTTTTGGATACATGAATATGTGTACTGGGGGAGCCCCTGACAATGAATGGAAAGAATATGCTCTGTTGACATCCGCAACAGGATTCACACCAGCGCACTCCTGCCCATACCTCATCAGAAAAATTACTGTGAATTATGGTAATGTGACAGTAAAGAAGATGCTCATAATGTCTTACATTCTCTTATTTCTTAAAAAGAAGATACAGTAAACTCCCATTCTGGAACTCATTTTTGTACTGTATTCTAAGCTAATTCAATATATCAAAATCAATATGAATGCTTTGTATTGATTAAATGTTTTCCAAGATAAATGCGGTCATGAGGCCTGGAATATTATTAATGCAATCCGATTTTACTACTTGCAGGTCTTGCTCCCAGAATTCATTTCAAGTTCCTTTTACGAGTCATGCTAGACATGAAGAAATAAAAGTGTGTTGTAACTTCTAGGTAAACAGAATGGCAGCAGTGAGAGTCAAAGGCATCTTACACTGCTTCTGGAATCTTACTGCTTTTTACTTTGTGCCATATTTATCCTGGTTTGCATTGTTCCCCGAACTAATCTCTGTCATGTTATCTCTATCCTTACTATGCAGAGCAGTACAAAACAGGTACAGCTCTCTGTTCTCAAACTCGGGTTATTATGAGTTTTTTTTTTTTTTTTTTTGAGGTAGATATATCTTTGTGCATTACACTTTCTCATTTCTGGTGCGGTGTTGCCACCATCTTAATTTGTTACATTGTATCAAGCTATCACTTCATCCAAAACACAATCCTCGACATTGCATTAGCAGCAATTATTTTCTCTGCTGTCCATAAAACTAAAACACAGCTGTCTGTAATGTTTGTCTTTTGTTTACCGGGAAAGCCCAACTGGACAAGGTCCATATTTAGTGGAGACCCAGGGAGAAAAGCTCTAGCAAATGACATTTACATTAACAGTTTCACTACATATGAAAATCAAGAAGTACTTTTACAATAATAAAACTTGTAGTATATAGAAGTAACAATGCTAAAAGTACAGTTTAATGCAGCTTAGCAGACTGACCATCTTAGTTTATAGTGTACACTGTACCATAGATAAATGCATGCATGTCTGTCAGAGAGATGGGCTACCCATCATGACAAGACAGGGGTTAGAGAAACTTGTCACACACAAATGAAATATGACGCTTGATGCAAGTGAGAAAGGAAAAGGGGGATTAGTGGAGAGGCAGACATGAGATCCTGTAAGAGCTGAAGAAAAATACAGAGTATGATGTGAGCAAACTAGGGAAAGGGTTTAGTATGAAGAAACAGAATGATATGATTTTACATAGGCCTTATAGTCATTATAGAAGATGATTTCTAGATACAGAGCAGATAAAGACTAGTTACTGATGGTGAAGTAGGTGGAATATAACAAAATAATTAGATATGGTAGATGAGTGTATGGCTAAACCTGAGAGTTAATATGAAGAAATGCTATTATATGGTATTTCAGCTAGGGAAGAGAACCTGAAGGACATGTGGGAGAGCAGTAAGAGATGATGATGAGTGAATTCTCATCCGGCTGAGGAGCATAAGCATAACCAAGACTAGTTCAAGCAAAGGCTTAAGAGTAGACCGTTTTTCACTCTTTTTTTTTTTAATTTAGCTAGAATTGCATTCGAGAGTTTAGTCATGTAGTGAGAGTACACGGAGTCAATTAATGATGTTGCAGCTACAGAAAAGATCATCTCTTATAAGTGGAGCACTGTTCAAAGGATGTAATCAGCTGTGTAGACCAACACTGTGTATTACCCCTTTTCTGATGTAGTAGCACTGCTAGCCACTTGGTGTTATACTGTATAATACAAACATTTCATCCAAACTGTAATCACAGAGTATGGCACAGTATCAACGAAAAAAACGAAACAACCGGGAACCAGACAGAAGCAACCAAACAGCAAAAGTACACTGGTGGAAACAGGTGCTTGACACAATTCTTTTAGCGTAAACCAAATGTAGTGAGCAGGGGAAGGCAAAAAAGAAAAGCTCCAGTGGGAGAGTTGAAGGGACCCACCTTGAAGAAAATGTGGGAAAAGATAACAACAACCTAGTGTGGAATCTTTCACATAGACCCTTGGACAAGTATGAGTTAGAAGTCCTGAATAAGGGGCTCTCCTTTATACCCACTACTACCAGTAACATTTCAGATTCTATTTTACCGTCAACTGCCAGTGGTTGTTCCTGAGCTTTCTTTATTTTTTGATATAGGTTCATAGGTAGATACTAGGCTATCTGCCCTAGGGCATTTACAAGCCTAGCCAGAGTGTATTTGGCTTCCGCCTCCCTATTAGATTAGCCTACTGTGCCTCTGTAAAGTAGGTCACAGAAGGTACCCTTTTAAGATTAGTTTACTGTGCCTCTGTCTAGCAGGGACACAGAAGAGATCCCAGGGGTGAATTTGCGATTTCCCATCCACGCGTCCAGATTTCACTTGAAGAGGGGCTATGTCTAACATGAATTGGGATTCTATACCAGAGTGAGGGGAGCCTCTGGGAAATGAATCTGTCCCACCAGCATGTCCGATTTATTTTTGTGCTGAGGTTTAGGTCCCTGGAGCATGTAGCTCTAAGGGACTTGGATTTTTTGAGGTGGAGCATGTCCATTAATTCTGAGTTTGACATGGCTTTGTACATCAGGCATAGATCGCCTCTGAGTAAGCGGTAAGCAACTGAGTAGAGCTGGAGTTTCTTTAGTCGAGCTGCATAGGACATCTGTTTGTAGCCCATGATCCTCTTGGTGAGGTACTTTTGGGGTCTCTCCAGTTGCTGCAGGTGTCGGGTAAGGTACATCCCAATAGGGGCATTGTATTCAATTATGGGCCTGATGAGTGACGAGCAGAGGGGCACAATGACCTCTCTTGATCTAGATGCGAACCCTTTCGTGATAAGGTGGGCTATATAGAAGGTCTTTCTAACCACTATGGCAACATGATTATCAAAGGAGAGATTACTATCTACGTTGGTCCCCAAATCTCTAATTACTTCTTCCGTACTTAATGGATTACCACCTATGTGGTAATTTGTGGGCACCTTGTTTTTCCCAAAGGGGATGACTATGCACTTTTTAGCATTTAGCTTGAGGCCGTTGCTCTGGCACCAAGCACCCGTCTCTGTGAGACCCTTTTGGAGGATGCTCGTGTCAGCTGGAGATTCGATTATGGCCCCCAGTTTGCAGTCATCTGCAAACTTTGTCAGCCATAATCCCCCCGTGTTAGCCTGAACCTCAGAGCAGTATATACCGAACAAGAGAGGTCCCAGAACTGAGCCCTGTGGGACGCCACTTGTAACTGGTTTGGATTTGGACATGGCACCTGCGATTCTGACCATGTGGGTTCTATATCTGAGCCAGTTTGCTACCCATCTTGTGATATAGGGGTTGATATTTAAGCTGGTAAGCTTATTTATGATGCCCGAGTGGGGTATTGTGTCGAAGGCTTTTGCGAGGTCTAGGTAGGCTGTGTGGACTACCTTGCCCTCATCTATGGCTTTGGTAACTATTTCAAAGAAATCAACTAGGTTTAAGAGGCAAGATCTGACCTTAACAAAGCCGAATTGGGTAGGGTCTAGTGTCTGGAGGCTCCCAATGTCTTTGTTTATGAGTTCCATGATAATACGCTCCATAGCTTTACAGACCAGACTAGTCAGGCTTATGTGGCGATAGTTTCCGGGGTCCGTTGTGGCACCACCTTTGTGGAGTGGGACCACTGTAGCTGTTCGCCATTCTTTGGGTACATATCCTGTAGTAAGGCTAAGTTTGAACAGTGACTTAATGTGAGGGTTCAGTTCTTCTTGGAGCTCGTGTAAGACACAGCCTGGGACACCATTCGGTCCCATAGATGCTGTGTTTTTTGCTTTGAAGAGGGCAGCTTTCACCTGTGCATCTGTGATGTCAGGGAGGTTACATTCAGTTGGGATAGGCATTTGCTCCTTTGGGGGGGAGGGGGGGGGGGGGAGACATTTGCACTGAATCTGTCTGCCAGGATGTTGGCTATGTCTGTAGGTTCGGTATATTTTGTACCGTTATGCAACAATTCAGAGTATATATATATATATATATATATATATATATATATATATACACACACACACACACACATATGGGAGCACTTCACAATGCTGAAATCCTGAAAAATCAAATTTCATATGGCCGAGACCATATGATCGAACTTTTAGAATCCCGACATTATGAACGGAGATCTGCATACAGCGCGGAATGGGAGATTTCCCTTTTCCTTGCTGTAGTGCAATCTCGCAGTTGGAATATTTAAGTAGCGGGGGTGTGGGGGGTGCATTTAAGTTGTTTTTTTTTTTTTTTGGATTTATTTTGGATTTTTGATATTCCGAAACATCAGTCATATGTTCTTGATCATATGAAATTTGATATTTCGGCATTTTGAGACTTCATGATTCTGAAGTGAATCCATATATATATGTAATATGTGTGTGTGTGTGTGTGTGTGTGTGTGTGTGTGTGTGTGTGTGTGTGTGTGTGTGTATATATATATATATAGATATATATATATATATATAGATAGATAGATAAATATATACATACATATATACATATATATATATATATATATATATATATAGATAAATATATATATATATATATATATATATATATATATATATATATATATATATATATATATATATATATATATATATATATATGTGTGTGTGTGTGTGTGTGTTTTCTGTGGCTACCAGCTTGCTTGGAGTTTATGTTTGTGTATCTGTATATATCTTTCAGTGATATTACGGAAAGGGTGTTTAGAGTAAGTACCCTAATACGTAGGGCTGCGGTTACAGGCAGGTGTAGCATTAGGGTTAGCACTTACAGGTAAGGTGGTAAACAGGTGGAGCCAAATGTTTACTTCCAAGATACCTGCGGACTGAGTGATACTCGTTTTTTCTCACAGGTAAGCAACGTAACTGTTTAAAAAGCCAGTAAAAGTTAATACTTTTTGTAAAATTCAGTTACTGACCAGTAATTACACTGTTTGGATGTCAGCAAAGAAGATATTTGCAGAAAGTAAGTTTAAATCAAAAAAAGAAACCACTTCTGTCAAGAAAGACCTTTGCAGTAGAGTTGTAGTAGTAAGGGGCTAATGGGAAGGGAGGAAGATTATTCTGGCATGTATTTAGATTCCATCAAAACTGCTATTACGGAGCTTAAGAAAATTCTGGGAGAAATAATCAGCTTTTGACAGGGAATATTACCAGACCTCTCAACTCTCCAGATTTTCAAACAATATTCACATCTTTGGTCTGCGCCTCATAAAAATTGTGTTTTTTTGACAAATCACTGGGATGATCTAAAGATTAAATTCACTAAATAATGATATGCATTTGAGTTTCAGACTTCATACCCTTCAGAAAATGCATGGTAACACAAATCCTGTTATTACGGCAACTTTCTAAGTTTATAACAGCAACATTTAAAATGTAGCCCTATTTTTGGGCCTTTGCCCCACATTATTTCAGGCTTTGCGCAGATTTATTGTGCAAAAAGTTTGACAGGTATGAATATTACTTATAGGTAGGGAATGGAATTTGATTTGCAACAGTGTACATTTTTGAAAACCTTTATGAAAATACTTGGTATGGAAGGTATGAATTTAATAGTAGGAACTCAGAGAATTTACATATTATTCCCCAAAGTACAACAACTGGGCTACGCTACATATAAATCATATTTCACAGGAACATGTGCATTTAATCAAAAGCTTCAACACACATCCATTAACTGTTTCAGATTGTGCAAAAATAAAGGCTATTATAAAAATGCAGGGTAATAAAGTCATGATGAGACACTGGCACATTCCCACCTACTTGTGAAAAAAAGGAATTTAAGGAATGAATGGTGGAAATTACTTAAGATAGAAATTTCTTCATAAGTTATAGCTAAAGTGAGATAAAATGAAAACAGAGTTTAAAATAGGGTAGAAAAAAAAGAAAAAGAGATACAGTAAAGAAAAAGAGGGATGGTTAACAAGTAATAATAATTACTTGGAGGGGCTGACAAAGGTTAAAGTACTACAGAATAAGAGGAATCTCATAGAAAAGGAACAGAAACAATGGCATAGTGCTAAAGAAAAAAATAATAGGGTATCTCGATAATATGCATGAGTTTATAAAGATTGCTATTAAGCAACTGTTTTTTTTTGATAGGGGAAGGATTAGTATAATGGCAAAGGTGTTTAACTCTCGGACACAGAGTCCAGGATTTGATTCTCACCTTGGAGGGACAGTGGCTAGGCTTAAAACCCACCAGAAGGGGAGCTAGCCTAGCACTTATCTATGAACCTATAACTCCACAACACAAAAACTTTTAACAGAATGACTTGGGTAATAGAAAGCAGAAACGATTGCCACCAAACTTATGGAGCCTATAACAGGAAAAATAACCAGAGATCCTGTAAAGGTATTATAGATATTTCAGAACTTTTATGAAAATTTAAACAAAGCAAGAAATGTGGATCTAAAGATAGAGCACAATTAAAAATATTTACAGAAGAACATGTCAATGTTATAGATACAGGAGGCTCAGCAATTAAAAGTTAAGTTATGCGGAGACAAAAATGGTGATGTGTAATCAATTTGCAGGAAAGTCTCCAGGAACACATGGTATTGCTCATGGAAGTTTGGACGTTAGGAGGAAATAAAGTGATAAAGATCTGGAATGATTTGTTTAACAGTACTTTAAAAGGAGGGGAAGCACTAACATCTTGGAAGAAAGCAGTGGTGGTTGTAATACCTAAACATGGTAAAGACCCATCAGACCCAGCTTCATATAGACCCCATTTCAATTTTAAACCACGATTATAAAGTGTTTATATCTACACTAGCTAAAAGAATGGTAAAGGCATTGCCAAACTAGATAGGTTTATACAGGTGGTTTTGTGGAGGGGAGGCAATCATTTGTAAACATTAGTAGAACATCCAGAGTGAAACAGAGTAAGAAAATACAGTTGCTGTTGGTGGATCTTGATGCAGAGAAAGCATATGACACAGTAAGCTCGGATTTTATGAGTACGGCATTCCCTCATACAATAAGGTTAAATCATAGGAACATAGCAGGTTACTACACCAATGCCCCCTACATCCTTTTTCAGCCTTGCCATTCATGCCCCAATTTCCCAATTATCAATGCCCACGGGCTAGAATGGCTTTGATATATGCCTGTGACTCGGAGCATCTACAAACAGATAATGAAAAAACAGCACAAACGAGCTTGAGTAACACTACTGACGTTTTGGTTAATGGATTTGAGATGCGCACTTCCTTTGGTTTGCTGTTCTGCATTTACAAACTGCCCCTTGTCCATAAGGGTCACAGGCGACAAGCCAGGGGTGAATGAGCGATTTTCCATCCATTGGTCCAAACTGCATTTGAATAGGCTTAGGGAAGAACTCTGTTTCACATGAATGGGGAGACTGTTCCAGAAAAGGGGTAATATCTGAGAAACACACCTATCCCTCCAACATGATTTTTTTATGTCACAGACAAGGCTTAGATCTTTAAACAGGGTAATTTTAGTACTTCCAGAAAAGGGGTGATATCTGAGACTCACACCTATCCCTCCGACATGATTTTTTATGTCAAAGACAAGGCTTAGATCTTTAAACAGGGTAATTTTAGTACTGTTTGTTTTGCAAATGTGTAGCATATCCATAAGGGCTGGATCGGAGAATGCTTTTTATGTTAGGAATAGACTGGCCTCATTAATCTGTAACAGACCAAGTACAGGGACAGGGCTTTGAGGCGGCCACATAAGCAAACTATACCTAGTATTCTTTTAGTAATGAACCTCTGTGGCCACTCCAGTTATTGCAAATGTCTGTGAACAGGTACATGCCAAAAGGTGCACTGTATTTGATTACTGGTCTAATGAGGACTTGAGTATGGTAGGACTATGACCTCCTTATAGATGCCATGTTCTTAATTATAAGTTGTGCCATGTAGAAGGATTTTCTCATTATCGTGGACACATGGCGATCAAAGTCCAGGTTATTCTCAGCCAGAGTCCCCAAGTCCCTAACATTGGGTGTACTTTTAGGGGAGTGTTACCAATTTTGTAATTTGCAGGATTAGTCATATTCCCAAAGGATACAATTATGCATTTTTTGCACTGAGTTTTAGGCCCTGGTTCGGGCGCCAGTCATTTGACTGTGTCAGACCTTCCTGGAGAATATATATATATATATATATATATATATATATATATATATATATATATATATATATATATATATATATATAGAGAGAGAGAGAGAGAGAGAGATATACACACACACACATGTATGTATATATATATATATATATATATATATATATATATATATATATATATATATATATATATATATACACACACATATATATACACATACACATACACACACACACACACACACACACACACACACACACATATCTTTGGGGTAATCAATGAATGCACCCAGCTTGCAGTCATCAGCAAATTTGGTAAGCCAAAGTCCCCTACATTTGCTTCAACTTCAGAGAAGTATATTCCCAAATAGGACAGGTCTCAGTATAGCCCTGTGGGACGCCACTAGTAAGAGGCCTCTTGGTGGAGGTAGATTCCCCCACCCTAACTTCATGTGTTCTGTCTATAAGCCATTTATCTATCCATTGGGTGACATAGGGATGTATGCCTAAACTTGTGGGTTTGTCTATTATACCAGAGCGAGGTATTGCATAGTGTAATTAATAGGCTATATGAGGGATCAGAGGCAAGAATTAAAGTATGAGGGGTTCTCTCTGATAAGTTGTGTCTGAAGAGAGGAACTAAGAAGAGGTGTCCTCCTTTCCCTTTGTTATTTACTTTACATTTAGAGCTATGGCAAAGAAAATAAGGGACTCAGAAATTCAAGGATATAATTGGTATGATAATAAAGATAAATTGGCTTTATTTGCAGACAACAGTATTTAGTACATGATAAAGCCAGAAAAGGACATCTCAGTGTTGTAGAATATTTTGAGAGAGTTTGAAATATTTTTAGGATATAAAATTAATGAAAAAATAAAGGCTATAGTCATATACTATAAACCTACACATGAATTGGCTATAGCTGAATAACAATAGTAACTATAGTTACGGGGATGTGATAAGATGACGTATTTAGGAGTATGGATTAAAGAGGCTTATGTTATGGCAGCTAAGGATATGTAGGAAGAGACTAAAGGTAATCTAACAACTGAGAGACTAGAAGCTCTTGTTTATGGATACAGATAGTAAAAATACAAGCAGTAAAAAGAGTTGAAGGACTTTACCTGGGAGGGGAAGAGGGCAAGGGTTAACTGGGATAAGTTAATCCCTCCAACAGAACAAAGTGGTTTAGGGTTACGTGATTTTGAAGGGATATTTTACAGCTACACAATTAAGGCTCATATACATAAAACAAGCAGAAACTTATAATTCAAAGTGGAAACGGATGATGATGAAATTGGGTAAATTCAAGAAATAAGGAGACAGTGAGACTTTGGATGCAGATCCTCAATGAGAACAATAACAGCCATACAGAATGTTATATTCATAAAGGAGCAGAAAGTATTCTAAGAAATAAGCCAACACGAGAATGGAGAAAGGAGATTTTGCGAATAGGGAGACAGAAAATAAGCAAGAGGGGGCTGGAATTTACTGGAAGAAACTGGAAAAGAACCAAGGTACTGGGAGTAAGTAATTAGAGACAGAGAGAGAGAGAGAGAGACACAGGAAGAGATAATGCCAAGAAGACATTTGGACTGCAGGCTACAGAGAGCCCTAACTACCAGGGATTGATAGAGTACAGTCAAAGAGAAAGGGGACAGGAGAATCCTAAGTGGAAGACCTGCTCTGGTAGAGGTTTTAGATGAATCTAGAAGAGTAGCTGCTGTTAAAGGGGATAATTAGTAGGGGAAATAAAACATTGCACAATAACTAAGAAACAATGACATGAAGTTTGAAAGGATTGGGAATAGAGAGTAGATAAGCAATTTACAATGGAACAATGGAAGGACATATGAAGGGCTTCCAAGTACAGAAAAAAGTCTAGAAGGTTTAGGATTTGTGTTTGCATAGGTATTTTTATACCCCAAACAGATTCCAAAGAATTTTTCCTCAGGTAGACGGCAAATGTTGGAGGTGTACAGGGAAGAAAGAGGTAACTGGGAACATATGTTTTGGGAGTGTATTGAGTAGAAACATATTAAAAATTCCCTACAGAGTACTCTGTCAGAAATATTGGGTGGACAAAGGGATGTAACTAAGGAAATGCTTCTTTTCAGCTGGGGCACAAATCTGAATTGCCAAGACATAGTAAGGCCTTAAGTTTAATTCTGGTGCTGCTAAAAAAAAAGGAATTACTTGAAAATGGAAATCAAAGTCTAAACCAACTGTATTTGAAGTAGTGAATATTGTAACAGTGATAAAAACTGGAAGTGAAATCTTTAGAAAAGGGAAGAAGCAAATTACATAAAAATAAATGGAAATTGTGGGAACAATACATGTAGAATAATGTTCTAGAAAAGAAGTGATATTTAAGGGAAGGCAAAAAAACTTATATAACACTGGGCTGGGGATAATTATGATAAAGCATCTATATTACATTATCGAACGTTTAAAAGTTCAAACGTCATATGGTCGACACCATATGATCGAACTTATAAATGTTCTAAAATGTAATAAAAAAAAAAAGAAAAACCTACCTGAACGCTTTAAGCAGGGGGGCAAGCCCCCTTGTGCTGAATGAGCTGAATGAGACTCTGCTTCTCAATCGTCTGAAGAAAAAAAAAAAAAAAAAGAAAGACTTTGGACAAAGGAAAGGGTTTCCCTGTCAAAGGAAAATGCCTGAGCAATAGAAAAAGACCAAGAGACTACTAATTATAATCAGGAATAACTTGAACTTGAACCAGAGGCAGATGTTGAGAAATCCAGTCAATTAAGAAGACCAGCAACAATAAGAGATTAGTGAATAAGTGAAAGAAAGATAAAACATCATTCCCATTACATGTTGTTTAAACACATGAACTGCAATTCTGCAAGAAAAAAAGTGGATGAAAAAGACTGAATATTTGCTGATTTGTGTTAAACTGGTAGAACTGTAAAGCATAAATCCCACTTTGTGCCATTAATGTTTAGAAGTTCATAGAATGGACTGAAGGAGGAGCTGTGAATAGAACAGTTTTTGTTTGTATTTGTATACGTTTCTAGAAATAAACTGCATGTTACACAGCTTTACATAATATGCAGCAAGACTTATGCAAAAAGTGAAATGGGGGAGTTTTATCAGTGACTGCTGTATATGCCAATGATTTTAAAGAAAGAAAACATTTTTTTAGTTTTAATGCATCCAGGCTTTACACTGTAACAAAATTATAAATACAGGCTGGAAAGAAACAATTTAAAATTAACATAAAGTTGTGATTTCAGAATGCTAAGAGAATGCAAAAGTGGACTGATCACATTATATATGCAGAATAAAAAAATAATTTATTTTGTTCTTATACAGATGTTACTATCTAAATTAATGCTCTTAGTTTAAGCAATAGACAAGGTTATCGTTTAAGCAAAAATACCTGAAAATAAAAACAAATTTTGTGGAAAAAACAATTTTTAATGCATTTGCAAAGTTATTAGCTGTAACCTGCATGGAGAGACAATTAATTCACGAGAAGTCTGAACAGGTGCATAGCAAAATATATAAGTTAGAATGCAATTAATTTTCAAAGGAATAATGGCAAGCCATTCAGTGAAAACAGTGTGTAGGAAACAAAATCTGCAAGGTACAACTTTTACATTTATATTGGAAAACAGTTCAGTAAAGATAAAAAAGTAAAGAACTGATGTTTGAAACAGTAGGAAGCGAACAGTTATGCAGGTGGCCTCTGTACAATCAGTGCACAATTTAGTTTAAGGACAGAGTGCACTTAAGTGTGAAATGTTAAAGTTTACTGAAAGCACAAAAACTAATTTTTCCCATCTAGAAGGGAAAAAGAAATAAGAACATACTGCAATCTGCCTAAGTACGAACACAGGCTCTTAACATGTACATCTCAGTTTTGGAATAGTTAATACCTGTGGATGCAGCTGATTATTTGAGGCAATTGCTCCTATTTGGAAGGTAGACTTCCTTTTTGGGAAAGTATGTATAGTTTTGTGTGCTTGCTTGAGTTAAAGGAGACTTTTTTAATATACTTATTTTTTTTTTGTTTTTCTATTTTTCTTTTCAAAATCTATTCATAACTTTACACCAGCATGAAGAACTGGGAGACTACCACAGCATGACTTAGAACAGGAAAGCTGACACCAGCTAAAAAATGGCATGCTGTAAGATTCTCAACACCATAGTATGGCCAAGGCAGAAGAAGGAATTCCTGAGCACCTACCATGATCCCTACACAGGACTTTACAATTTGTCATCTAGGATTGGGATAAAGGGGCATTGGGCTCAGTTCAGTCAGTCTGGAATCTAAGGACTGAGCTGGGAAAACAGGAACCTTGAACCTATGGCATCCACCACAAAAAAAAAGTGGTAATTAGCAGAAGTTGCTGTTTACTTGACAATAATTTAAGGCAGATAAGTCTGCTAGAATGGAAGTAGAAAAGAGTATGGGGAACCTGAACTGAAACCAGTCTGAAATGCTTCTTCACTGGTTTAGGAAAGGATGAAGAAGAGACTCCCTGGACTGTTTTAGAAGAGGGGAGTGCATACTTCAGAACCACCAAGTGGTTTACCTGATTCAGATAAGGTTTCCCAGCAAATATTCAAGTGTGCCAATTCTGTAGGCTCAAAGGGTTCCTTCCTGTGAGGACTGGCTCTTGTACAAGTGGATAAAAACAAAGGCTCTGTACACCAAAAAAATCCAGATTCAAAATGCAAGGGAGGTAATCCAAAACTGCAGAAATAGATATAAAAGAACAGATCCAACCTCTCTGCAGTGGCCCAAACAGAAAAACACCTCTCTTTATCTTTGTATACCCTTCTTGTCACAGGTGTCTGCCAGCATGAACAAATATTAATCAACCACCCTGAAAAGTGTATTTGCCTACTGAAAGCAGAGAAGACAAGTGGATAAGCCCGTCAGTGAACACAGTTCTCAAGGGCTTTAAGCAACAGGGACTTTTCCAATAGATGAGGCAGAAGAAAAGGAAGACAAACCTGCCAGGTCAACAAGGAGCTATGAGTATAACCTTCAACTTACAGGTTTTTGCCTTCTGAATTAATTCTGACACCAGAGAAAATGGGAGAAATGCACAAGGATTTTGGGGAGCTACATATAGGTTCAAAGGTATATACCAGGCTTAACAACCACTAAGGCCCTTATAAGCCTAACAGTGCAACCCGAATGGGACCCGCAAATTTGATGCATATAGGGGGTGATTCACTGATTGCCACTGTCCATCAGAGACATAGGTGCCATACCAGAGGAGAATTTCAGAGTACTCATCCACTGGTCCAAGTTGCACTTAAACAGGATTAGGAATGAACTCTGCTTTGCATGGATGGGTAGCCTGTTCTAGAGAATGGGAATTCTTTGCAAAACCTGTCTCTCCAACATGTCCTATGTATGTCACAAGCAAAATTTAAGTCTTTTATTTATTTATTTCCAGTATGATTACCGGGGGAAGTCCACTGGGCCGGGACAGCCCGTTTTCAGTGGAGGCCCAGGGAGAAAAGCTCCATAAAACAGAATACAGTAAAGATACAAGTCTAGAAAATTTACAGTTAAAAGAACAAGTTACAAATATATGAATTCAATACAAAGGATGAGCAACTTGGTTCACTGTGATAGATCATATGGATTATACTGTACAGATTCATTTAGACATACATTCATTTAAAGTAAGAAACAATTTACATACATTCATTCAATTAAAGTAAGAGGCTATTTACAGTATTTACAAAGTTGAAATCATTTGAGAAATAGCTATAGTTATAGACAGATTAAGAACACTCTTATGAGATAGCTATGGGAGTTATAGAGAGCTGAGGAACACAGGAGGAAATCCTCCCATGGGCATTTATTTAAACAGAATTAGGTAGGGTGAAAGCCAATACATTTCCATTTGGAGGACAGGTATGTGAGAATAGCTGGGTTTTGAAATTATCTGAGTTTGGTGTTATCCTTAGTGTGGAAGGGAGTGAATTCCATTTCTTGCCTAGGGAGAAAGAAAGGAGAAGTTGGCCAGCAGGTTGTTTAGTTTTGTGGATAGTAATTAAGTTTTGGTGTTCAGATCTGAGAGTTGTATTAGGGGTGTATGGAGGAAGGATGTTTGTTAGAGCAAGCCATTTTGTTGGATGAAATACGAGTCTGTGTGCTGTGGTAAGTTGGAGGTAGTTTAGGTAATTTGTGAGTTCTAGACAATTCAGAGATTGGAGGGTAAGAGAGTGATTGGTGGAATTTTTGGCTTTGGTGGTAAATTTGGATATTTTATTATAGCAGTTTTCAAGTTTAGAAGTGATGGAGGAGGTCAGGTTAGTTAGAGGAGGGGCTCCGTACAGTAGGGAAGGAAGAAGGTAAGTAGTGGCCAGAGTATGCCTCGTAGGGGTGGAGAGGAAGTGATTGTTCTTGTATAGCATACCTAACTTTTGGTGGGATTTCTTTATATTTTGTTGAATGTGGATATCAAACTTGAGGTGTTCATCTATAGTAACGCCGAGAAGTTTAGCGAAGGGAACCACTTCGATAGGAGACTTGGTTTGGCTAAAGACTTGAAAGGAACTTTTGTCATATGAGAAAGTTTTTGAGGGAGGGAATAGTAGTATTTTAGATTTGTTTGCGTTGAGAGAAAGGTGATTTTGGCGCATCCAGTTCTCAGTAGTTGAGAAGGCAGGTTGAGTTTTAGTTAGCAGTTCAGGGAGATTAGAGGCAGAGCAGACTAAATTTAGTTGTCTGCATATTGAATGACTTTGGCATCAGGAATAGCAGAGGGAAAATTATTGATAAACATATTAATTAGCATAGGTCCGAGGATGGACCCCTGTAGTATGCCGGTTCAGGTGGGTAAGAAAGAAGAGGTGGCGTTCATCCATTTAACAGCCTGAGTTCTATAGGACAGGTAACCTGAGAACCAGGATAAAGTGTTTTGAGAGAGATGTAGGTTTGAGAGATGATAGAAAAGGTGTTATGGGAAACAGTGTTGAATGCCTTAGAGAGATCTAGGAGAACTGTAGATACTAAGTGTCCCGAATCTCAGGCTTGATTGACAGTTTCTAAGAAGGAGAGTAGTGCGGTTATAGTGCTATGCCCTGGGTGGAAGCCATGTTGGGTAGGGGTAAAAAGTTGGTTTTGCATCAGAAAAGGAATAAGTTGGAGGTGGACGCATTTTTCTAGGATTTTGGAGATTGGTGAGAGAACAGCAATAGGGCAGAAGTTTGAGAGGTTAGTGTTTTTCCCTCCTTTGTGGAGAGGAAGAATAAAGGCAGAACGCCAGAGTTTAGGAACATAGGATTTCTTTATGGATCTATTGATAAGGATACTGATTGGGAGTGCTATACCATCAGCAGCACACTTCAGAAAGGAGGAGGAAATGTTATCAGGTGCATTGCAGCAGGGTTTAAGTCTAGATAGAAGTATTTTTATGAAATTAGTAGAGACAGGTTTGAGCTCAAACATACGGGGAAGTTATTAGGGAGCTTAGAAGGAGAGATGGATTATTGTTGGGAAAAGTCTTGGTCAGGTCAGATATTGTTTCTATAAAAAAAATGAGTTAAACTGGGAGGCTAATTCAAGGTCAGATTTACTTGGATCAGGACAGGGGTTATTCTTGGAGCCTGGGTTGAGAAGTGAGTTTACGGAGTTCCAGAATTGCTTGGGATTTTTAGTATTGTTGGACTGGAGCTTAGTATAGTAGTATTTTTTTTGTCCTTGATGATTTGTTAGTTTGCAAGGTTACGGAGCTGTGTGTATTGGAGAAGGGTTCTGGGCAGTTTATTCTTTTGGTAAAGCTTCCAGGATTTGTCCATTTGATGCATAATTTGTTTTGTTTCTTTGGATAGCCTTCTTAGTGGGGCTAGGGAGTTGAGTGTCTAGGAAGACAGAATTGAAGTGGTCTATGGCTTTGTCAAGAGGAAGGGTTTTTAGAATGTGCCAATTCATTTGTTTGAGAATGTCGGAGAAAGTTGTAGCGTTGAATTTGCTAAGGTTGCGAGTAAGTATGTATTGATTCTGATGTGGGGTAGAGGTAGTTGAACGGTGAATGAAAGCTGGGAGGTGGTCACTAATGATATCAGCAATTGTGCCAGAGTTAGTAATTTTATTTGGATGGGTGACTAAGATCCAGTCAAGAATGGATCCTGGGAGATTTGTTTTGTTGGGTCGGGTGATGGAGAGGATTACTTGAGTAAAGTTATAGATATTAATGGACTGTTTATTTTACTCCAGTCAATGTTTACGTCACCTAGTATGCAAGTTTCACAGTTAATGTCAGTTGAGGCCCATAGGAGAATATCTTCGAGGGTAGAGATGTTGTTACCAGGTGAGATATATAGGGCAATGATACAGATGTTCTTGTGATTATTCATTTTTAGTAGACCGACTGTTAGTTCTGTATTATTGAATTGAGGAATTGGAAATGGAAGGGGAATTAAGGTGAGAAGATTAGAATAGATTAAGGCAGTGCCGCCGCCTTTCTTATTTAAGTGGTCACATCTGAGTGTGTGAAATCCTGTGGGTAGGATTTCAGAGTCAGATATGTGAGGTTTGAGCCAGGTTTCAGAGATGGCTATGATGTCGGGTTGGTTATGGCTTAGCCATGCTTGGAATTGGTGTACTTTATTACTGAGACTCTGGGCACTGATTGTGAAGAATTTAAGAGTATTGTAGGGGGAAGAAGGGTTAGAGGGAGGTGGAGGGTAGATGTTGTTTGGGGGTGGATTAGGTCTGGGGTTGGGATGAATGTCTCCAGCTAAAAACAGGTTATTGAAGGAAATAATTTTTATGTATCTGGGTTTGAATTTTAAGAATTTAGGATGATCTAGCATTACTTTAGGAATAAGTATCTTAGCTGTAGTGGAAATGATTTTAGGATAGAATAGGTGCAGAGGGTTGGGCTGAAGAAGGGAAGAGGAGATAGAATGGAAGTGAGTGTATGATTGAGGGCGTAGAAGGATTTGTGTGGTAGTTTGAGATGAAGTTGAGACTGGAAGTAGGCTGGAGGAATATGAGCTGGCATAGCACAGAAGAATTAGGAGTAAAAGGAGGACGAAGGGGGCCCGGAGGGTTAGGAGAATTAAGGAGAGCATGTCTACGGTAGTTTAATGGGTAAAGATTTGTAAGGAGGGAAACAGCTGTGAAGTGAGAGGAGAGAGAGTAGGAGAGAAGGGTGATCTTAGTACAATAAGAAAGGGGTAGGGGAATTTAATTGATGAGGTGATAGAGAGAGTAATGTGTTTAAGTGGGGTGGGTGTAAGGGGGAGGGGTAAGGAGGGAAAAGCTGTTATTGGGTAATTAAGTTGAGTGGGTGGGGAAAGGGTGAAATAAAAGTAGGAGTGCTGGGAGCGGGTAGGAATTGGGGGCAGGGTAGGGAAGTGGAGTGAGTCCGCAGGGCGAACAGAGCAGGTAGAGCCAAGGAGGAGGAAGAAGTCAGCAGAAAGTTTATCAGTGAAGCAGAGGACAGATCTGAGGTAAGGAGGTACAGGATAGGCACTATATGTATGCAAGTTGGAAGGAAGCAGAGGGTTCACTGGAGCTAGAAGCTGAAAAAGGGCAGTGGTAGATTAATAGAATATAGCCAATTTTAGGGGCGAAAACAGGGCAGAGCTAGGTTAACAGTAATGTTAACATGCATTGAGGTGTAGAGGCAGGACAGTGCCACCTAGTGGTCAGACCAGATAAGTACAAGGGTAGACCTCGGGCACTCAGGGGAAATGGGAAGAAGCCAGGAAAGTAAATCTGTGGTAGGCCGCTAGCTATTGCTCACTGGGTTGATATACAACAGGGTACTTCTAGTATAATTTCTAATTTACAATAGGGTACATACACTTATTACTGGCTTTTAAGGAGGCAGAGAAGTTACAGAAGCACAGCAGGAATTCATTTATGAAGTCCGTTCAAGGGCGGGAAGGCAAGGTTCCAAGCAGAGGACTGGGAGGCAACCTGGGGTGGTAGAGATGCAGTGGGAGCAAAACTTAAACTTAGTAATGGCTCTTAGTGAGGGGCTCTATGATGATCAACATAGATCACTGTGTTTTTCCCTGTATTCTTTTTGTAAGGACATTCTAGTTTCTGCATGGGTTTGGTCAGGTACATACCAAAGGGGGCATTCTACTCTACGACTGGTCTGATGAGGGTAGAGTACAGTGGTGCGATAACCTCTCAGGACCTAGATGCCATGCCCTTGTGTAAAAGTTGAGCAACACTGAAGGATTTTCTTACTACCTTGAACATATGTTGTTCGAAGGCTAGGGTAATATCTACATGAATTCCCAAATTCCTGACTACTGAATCAACTTTTAGGGGTGTTTTATTGTTGATATAGTTACACAGGTTGGCTGACTTCCTAAAAGGTACTATAATGCACTTCTTGGCACTGGGTTTTAAGCCATGGCTTTGGCATCAAGCATTTGTTTGTGTTAGACTTTCCTGAAGAGTGTTCTCATCTTGGAGAAATTTAATGACTGTTCCCAGTTTGCAATCATATGCAAACTCAGCCAGAGGTCTGTGACATTGGCTTTGACCTCCAAGAAGTAGATGCCAAAGAGGACCAGAACAGCACAGAACCCTGAGGGACTCCACTGGTGACTGGCCTCTGTAGAGGTGGACTAACTGATCATAACTTCTTAGGTCCTATCCATGAGCCAACTAGCTATCCAGCATGTCATAAAGGGGTTTATGCCTATTTTTGTGACTCTGTTAACAATACAAACCAAAAACAAACTGTTGAAATTCACAAACACCAACAACAAACTGTAAAATCCACAATAAAAAGTGGCAGGACCCAGAAACGGCAACTAGTCCAACTTTATTTACTAAAACAACCACGATTAGCGCTTTCATCTGTGATAAACAGACTTCATGAGATGAAATACACTTGATACTCTGCCATATTTAAAACACATCCCATCATAATGTGACTTCTAATGTATCACATTTAAAGAGTCCACACACAATTAAGCACTGTATAATGCATCACATAATACTAACAGAACCACTTAAAAACATGCTTAGAAAGATGAAAGAAATAATTACACAGCCACTATAATAATTAAAAAAAAAAAAAATATATATATATATATATATATATATATATATATATACATACATACATACACACATACACACACATACATATATAGTAAACACTCCTCTCTGAAAAGCTTCAAAATTGGCTGAACAGATGTCAACTCATTTAAGCATGGACTCACACACGCGTTACATTTCAATTGCCAAGTTAGTCCCTTTTTATCCAAATGCAACCCCAAAGGACCAACCCTTGGATTTTCAATCAACTTCTCCAAAACAACAAATTTAAAAATAATGTGTAAGATGCAATTTAATGTGCCTAGCCAAAGCATTTGCTTCTTGTGCTTTAGAAATAGCATACTCGTTACCTTATCCTATCTTTTAACGCCCTTTCTGTCCTGCCCACATAAAAAGCAGTGCAAGACTCACATAGGACTGCATGCACCACTTTCTGTATTGCAGTTATTATTACCTTGCATTTAATACGTCTTTCCTTTGATAACAACTGCCTGGGTACATTTTACGTAGAGGCAAGCTCTACAAAACCCACATTTTTTCATAGAAAAATCTTGATAATCTGAGGAAGAAATAACAGGCATTTCCCTGAAATCTTTTAAGTTTTTACCTCTCCTGAAAATTAATGTTGGCTTGTCTCCTAACTTGCTAGTCAACTCATGAACTTCCCTAATAAATTACCAAATTTTTCATAATTATTCTTCTAACCTCTGCCTGATCTAAAAAAAATGTAGTGATAAAGGAACTCTTGCACTTGTCAATGTACTTGTGCATGGGCTCTTTAAATGTGATACGCTGGAAGTCACATGATGATGGGATGTGTTTTAAATATGGTGGAATATTTAAGTGTATTTCAATCCGCGGTGGGACAGCGATAGCGTTGTTGCCTCACAGCAAGAGGTTCTCCTGTTCGATTCTCGGCTGGAGTGCCGTTGTGTGGAGTCTGCATGTCCTCCCCATGGTCAAGTGGCCTCCGAAAGACATGCATGAATGGGCATGCCTTCGCTGAAGGTTGGGCGTCACGCTGGCAACTCAGCACCATAAAATAAATCGACTGCCAATCATTAGCGGACCGGAGTTCCTCTGTGGCGACCCCTAACCGGGAAAAGACAAAAAGACAAACATTTAAGTGCATTTCACCTGATGAAGTCTGTGCATCACAGACAAAAGCACTAATCGTGGTTGTTTTAGTGAATAAAGTTGGACTACTTGTCGTTTCTGGGTCCTGCTGATTTCAATTGTGAATTTTAAAATTTGTTGACAATGTCTGAGTGGGGTATTCTATCAAATAACAAACAGATCAAGGTAGGCAGTACCACACCTCTTTCCCTTCATCGATTGCCTTAGTGACTTTTTCAAAGAAGTCCACCAGGTTTTTCCTTGGACAAAGCCAAACTGGGATGGATCCAATGTCTGAAGGTCTCCTATGTCCATGATGAGAATTTTCATAATTCTTTCCACAGCTTTGCAAATAAGACTAGTCAGACTAATGGGTTTGTAGTTTCCAGGATCTGCTGAAGGTCTTCCCATACGAGGAGGGAGGAATGTCACAGTCCTCCATTTTCATGGCACAAAGCCTGGTTTTGACTATAGTTAAATAGTGACTCCAGGGATCCTGATAAGTTGTATTTTAGACTGTTTAGGAGGCATCCCAGACGTTACCGGGGCCAAATGAGGCTGTTTTTTTGGCTTTAGCAAATGCAGTCAGTACGTGCTCCTTAGTTACAATTGCAGGGGTTATGTCTGAGGGTATTTCTTGGGGGATGGCTGGGGTAAGGGGGGGGGTAAAATTGGAACTGAATTTGCTCACTAACAGGTTCACTATGTCACCAGACTTGGAAAATGTGACAACATTAACCACCGGTTCAGCACATTAGTGTGTGCTGCCCTTGCAGTTTCTGCCATAGCTGAAGAAGGCCTTATGGTTATCTTTCATCTGGGAGGCTATCTTAACCTCAAAGTTGGCTTTGTTTTACCTAATTAGCCCTCTTAGCTGATATTTAGTTTGATGAGAGAGTTTTTATCTTTATGGAAATTACCCTTCCTGATATTTGCCATATTTTTTTTTCCTTTTGTTGTATGTCTTATTTAATTTGGGATGCCAACAGGGTGGTTTATTTCTGAGACTAGTTCTGGGCTTACTTCTGGTGGATACAGCAGAATCTATGCAGCATTAACATGGTTGTACAGAGCTTCTGAGAGCAATTCAGTGTAGGCTACTGTGTACTTGGGGTCTGGAGGGGCACTGAATTTTGACAAACCAGCACTTAATAAAAGCAATTTGCCTTGGAATAGTTCCTAACTGTTACATGTTTTACTGGGGTTAAAGAGTTGATTTTGATTTCAAAAGGAGATAGCTTTACGGTTGGACCTTACCAGAAAGAAAGGCACACTGGGGGGATTCAAGATTTTTCTAAATTTGTGAATACCAGGTCCAGTATGTTGAAGCCTCTAGTGGACATATTCACTATTTGGTCAATGATGTTTGTATTTATAAACTCCAGGAATCTCTGTCTGTACATTTGAGGCTGTGTAGAATTCTCAGTCTAAAGAGGGGCAATTAAAGTCTCCCATTAGTAGATTAAGTTGGATCGGAAGTTTCTCCAGTAGGTATGCGTTGAGAGCTTCTTAGAACGTGGATTGTGATCTGTAGCTGGCTAGGTTATGGTACGAGATTTTGTCTACGGTGATCTGCAGGTGGAGAAACTCCAGCTTGTCACTTTGTTTAACCAACCTAGAGATATGCTTGCTATTGATGTGTTTCAAGACACCTCCACCTTTAGCCCTCGTCTGGGTAGCTACTGGTCTAAAAGTATGAAAGGCACTGAAACCTTGCACTGCCAGGGTATTCTATGCCCCTTTAAACCATGTGTCTGTAACTGCACAGACATCTATATTCTCGAGTGTGAGGAAGGTTTAGAGGAAGTTTATTTATTTTTTTTATTTAGGCTCCTGGCACCATGCAGTAACACCTAGAGATTCAGTTGAATTGATTTTTGCTATGTCAGTAGGTCTGTCAATTTGTCATTGACTAAAAAAGTACTATGGATGTGAATACAATTTTAGGCAGCACTTGAAAGACTTGAGCGGACAGGTGCAGACCATCCTTAGCAAAGCATATTGTAAGAAGCAAGGTGAGGCCGATGCCAATGAGGAGATGAACAGATATCCACTGTATAGCAAACCAAACTGCCAGGTACTGACCAACTCCAAAAATTGCAGGAAAGACTCTGTAACCACCTTTTCACGAACACTACTTTATTGTTTGACCTAGGTTTCGTCCTTACGAACTTCCTCAGAATACAGTCTATCATTCTACCCCACTTATTTATACAATGCTGATTATTCAATAATCATTTAATTAATAACCTAATTTCCCGCCATACATTCTTAAAAGGGAAATGGTATTATTCAAAAAATATTTTTGTTCATTTAAAAACAACACATATTAATACATTATCATCTCATATATACTTTACAAATTGATATATACAATTTTATACAAAAAATTAACTTTCCAAAAATTCAAATAATCTATTTATAAAATATATATATACATTCTTGTTCTATCAATTTTGCCATAATATCATTGTAAATGATATATTATCCTATATAATGACAATGTGCTACATGTGTACCATTATAAGTATATTTATTAACCCTATTATATTATTGAATGTTCATGTATATATACCTTTTATACCATAAATTCATTTGTATAATTGTTGATAAAAATATATATAATTATATATACTACTAGTATATTTACTTATAAGCAAAAGACTTAACTATGTTACATGGAATATTTGATGTATTTCTATCTATTTTAATACAGTTAATATATATGTATTATGATATGTGTAAAATTGCACCCTATTAATTATTAATTTCATATTTTAAATGTATATGTTCATAATTTGTTCCAATAATTAATCTTGTGATTTCATAATGTATTTGAATTATAAATATAATACCTTGTATATAGATGTTATGATATGTCATGCATTATATATTCTATTTAATTTTAATACTGGCATAATACTCATGTATTCATTTATACCGGAGGTATACATGCATTGAGTAATATTTGCCATTTTAATTCTTCCATATCCAAGTGATATATGGTTGTCCTTCCTTGTAGATCTTGTTTAATTTGAGTTACAACCATAAATTTAAAAGTATGATCTTTATATTCCATAATGTGTCTTGCTAAAGCATTACTGTTTTTCTGATGTTGAATATCCAATAAGTGTTCTTTAATTCTTTCTCTGATTTTTCTTTTCATTTTTCCCACGTAAAATGCCTTACACTGTTGACACAAGGCTATGTATACTATATTAATTGTGTGACAATTATAATGTCCATGTATTGTTATGTTGCATTCATTAATTATAATATTAGAACCTGTTACGTGAATATAATTACATGTCCTACATGCTCCACATTTGAAATTTCCTTTTCTTGCACTTGTGTATTGTCCAGTATTTCTTTTGTGTTCTAATATATTTTTGAAGGAAGGACTCTTCTTATATACAAATTTTATTATTCCAAAAATATTTGTCTCCCAATTTTGTCATTAACAAAGAAATCCCAATTTCTCTTAATGATACCTTCTATGTCTTTGGAACAATCATCAAATTTAATAATATATAATGGAATGTTATTATAAGATTGTTCATCCATTTTATCTTCATTCTGAATCGATATTGCACCAGTTTTTAAAATTGCTGTATAGATTCCATTCTTTCTTTATTTGTTACTTCTTCATATATCTGAACACAAAATTGTTCTGGGTATCCCCTGTTCATAAAAAGCTGCATAATATATTTCATTTCTTCTATGAAATCAAGTTCTTCGCTGACCATTCTGGCCGCCCTGACCATCTGCCCCTTCACAATGGCTTTTTTCTGATGGTCAGGGTGCCAACTATCAAAATGCAAGTACGCATTTGAAAATGTAGGTTTTCTATGTATTTTTGTATTCAACTTGTTTGTTTGTTTATCATGTATTATATCCACATCCAGGTAGTTAATGCTGTTTTCTTGGACATTATAAGTAAACTTCAAAAATTTTACTGTATTATTTATATACTGTAAAAATGTGTCCAATATATTTATATTATTATTTGGATTCCATATAATAAAAATATCATCCAAATATCTGGTGTACATAATAATATGCTCACGAAACTCTGTAGTAAATAGATAGTTTTGTTCCCAATAGCTCATGATTAGATTTGCATACATGGGGGCACAAGGTGCCCCCATTGCTACTCCACTGATTTGTTGAAAATAGCTACCTTCGAAAAATATATAATTGTTATTCAATACAATTTCCATTAAATTTATTAATGTATTGATTTGGTCTTGTTCATATAGCTTTGTCAAAAAAAGTTGTTCTTCCAGCCATAAAAGGCCTACATCATGGGGTGTGTAGAATTCTCAGTCTAAAGAGGGGCAATTAAAGTCTCCCATTAGTAGATTAAGTTGGATCAGAAGTTTCTCCAGTAGGTATGCGTTGAGAGCTTCTTAGAACGTGGATTGTGATCTGTAGCTGGCTAGGTTATGGTACGAGATTTTGTCTACGGTGATCTGCAGGTGGAGAAACTCCAGCTTGTCACTTTGTTTAACCAACCTAGAGATATGCTTGCTATTGATGTGTTTCAAGACACCTCCACCTTTAGCCCTCGTCTGGGTAGCTACTGGTCTAAAAGTATGAAAGGCACTGAAACCTTGCACTGCCAGGGTATTCTATGCCCCTTTAAACCATGTGTCTGTAACTGCACAGACATCTATATTCTCGAGTGTGAGGAAGGCTTAGAGGAAGTTTATTTATTTTTTTTATTTAGGCTCCTGGCACCATGCAGTAACACCTAGAGATTCAGTTGAATTGATTTTTGCTATGTCAGTAGGTCTGTCAATTTGTCATTGACTAAAAAAGTACTATGGATGTGAATACAATTTTAGGCAGCACTTGAAAGACTTGAGCGGACAGGTGCAGACCATCCTTAGCAAAGCAATGTGGTGAACCATGTCCTCCCATGCTGACAAATATTGAATCTCCTTAGAATGACACCAGAAAGACAGCCAAATGTTAAACTCAATCATCTTTTGCTCATATTGTCGCATTATCCTCAGTAATGAGAATATGCTGCTCAATGCTAGGCTCAAACCAACCTGAGACAGTCAGAGATCCATAATGTCTCCTTTGTATAGTCCAGGGAGGTACAGCTCAGGTCATTTACACCTACATGGACTATAATGGAATCATACTGGTACTGTGGTGTAATGACCTGAGTGCATACATGATTTGGTGGAGCCTGGCTTTAGATAAGCAACTAACCATTATATTTTCTTTGTTCAGCCTGGTTAGAGGAGTATCAGTATGTCTTACAATGGAGTCCCCTATGACAAAAGTCCTGGGAAGTGTGTTTGTTTAGCGTTTGGGGCTCCACTGAGAATAACTTTATAAGTGATGTTAGGTGCTGTTTTTTTCTGGCTGCTTTTGGGCTTTCTGGGGCATAGCTTTACCAACAGCCAAGTCTATGTGATATTTGTTGTTTAGAAAGATTGCTTTGAAGTGCCTCAGCATACGTTAGTTTGTGTATGTGGTTTTGACAACCTGATGTGTGCTTGTATTTGACAGTTTAGCTTCCAGTGTCATTGTGCAAGTACATCACTTTCGTACTGTGTCCGTTTCTTTAAGGATTAAGTGGTTATCAGTAAACATGAGACAACTGCAACACTGACTCAAGATGCCTATATCCACCAAGCTGGCTACACAGAAGTTAAGAAATTGCATATCCATGCTGTCCAGTCCCTTGACTGGTGAGCTACAAGTGGGTGGTGTACTGTGGTTAGAAGGCTATTGAGTGTTTTTGTTGGTGCAGACTAATAACGGTGCTTTATTGGGGAAGATTATACTAAACCTTACTAAATTCTGCTAACTTTGGTGTTTACACAATAATGAAGTCTACTAAATCTATAGGTATTGCTACTCGATGCCCAACTAGCTGCTCTACGCTTGTCTGTTCACAAGTTATTTGCTTTACATTTACTGCTTTACAGGGTACAGTTTTAGGAATGTTCTAAAGAGAAAATGTGCTTTCTAGCAATTTGCAGCTGTACAAGAAAATAGCATTCATCAGATGTGGTACTGGTGTTAGGCTGAGGGAAGAAAAGGTGCTGCACTTGGTGTTGCTCAAACAGGTAGCTCAATTCCCCCAGCTCTGGAACATGTTCTGAACTAGTGAGGAACTGACAGACCACTTTGGTGTAGAAGTTGGCATCAGATGATTTGCAACTAGACAGCAGCTGCTGACAAGGCTCATTCTCAGACTTAGAGCCTCCTGATTTTATTTCTCCAAATATTTAGGTTTTTACTTACCTTGATGGGAATAGAACCCATTTCTTAGTAATGGCATAATTAAAGCTCATGCAATCAGTTTTTCTTCAGTGGTTGACATTTACTATGAGTGCTCTTCTCAACACCCAAAACATACCCATAATTGCCTCTTTTTGCAGTTCATAAGGGGTTACTTTTATTGGTAGGGATCATGACAATGTTCCTCCAAACTCGCTGATGCAGCATGCAGTGTGGTAGGACTGCAAGAGAGTTAACTTCTCGAGGAATGGATTCCTAAAATAACTGCACTTCTTTTTAATATAGTGATATGAAGGAGCAGCTTGGCTGATGTCCACACACCCTGAAATGTCCAGCCATGAAAGCAGACGTATATGTGATGGCTGTCACCAAGGACATAAGTAACCAAATGGAATTGCTGTGGAAGAAATTGTTCAGATCCATCCATCACCGCAAATGATGTTTGCAAGCTTAAGAGATGCAGACCTGTTTGGATACAGAATCTGCAACTTGTGACCACTGGACTCCCCATGTAGTGCCAGGAATAAGGAACAATGGGAACAGCTCTCATCACGAAATTCGGTGTCCTGAAACAAAGACAGGCTGAAGCTTTTATTAATACTGTTAAGTAAGAAATGTTGGTACGAAGAGAGCAGATCCTTTCTGGAGGCAGATTTGCAATGTATGACTTGGCATCATGAATGCAACTTATGAAAGTGAACAGCTGTAAAGATGCTAGTAGTGAATTTTGCCACATTCACTCTCCTGCCCAGAGAATGGAATAATACAATCAGATACTCTTGCAACAATACCACACTTTTTTTTAAACTGGGAAAGCCCTCTGGACTCAAGTGCCTGGTTAAATGACTTGAGTGTCACACAGCAAGTAAACAAAGACTGAGGTAATCAAACCCTGGACTAAAGGAAGCAGCTCATTAACAGCTCATGGCCTTAATCATGTGCAATAAATGCCAGACAGCGCATCTTGAATGGACTGAGCAGCTAAAAGCCAGTTGTTCGAGTAAGGGAACACATCTCCAAGTAGTTTCTGGTGAGATGCACCACAGGGGCTGAGGTGAGGCAAGTGGAGTAATCCTGAAGTGATAAACACTGGCATTAACTTGGAAACATAGTATTCTCCTGGGCTCTTTCGAAACGTTGATGTGGAGATGAACTTCTCTGAAGGTCAACACAGCAGATCCAGTCTCCTTCTACCAGACAAAGCAAGACTAACTGCACCTACCTCAAGTGAAAGATTTCTATGGGGCAAAGGTATTTAGGTCATTTAGAGATAACACTACCTTGACTTCATCTGCCTTCATTTGACTTTTTTGTACTAAAGAATCTGGAGTAAAATAAATCCACCTTCTCCACGTGTTTCTATGGCAGGTGTGGAAGAACAGTTATGAAATTCTAAGTAGACAGATGTAGGAAGATATGATCCACAACTGGCTCCAGAGGGCGATAGATGCATCCTCAGGGCTGCTACTGTTCATCTGTGGGGTACCCACAGCTCCACAACAAATGAAGAGAGCCCCTCCCACACAGTACAACTTCTTTGATAACTGAGCTGGGAAATGGGGTTCTGACCAGACTGTTTTTGCTTTAGAGGCCGTTACTCGTACCTAAACCATATATGGCATGTGATTCTCTGCATTCTTGAGAAGAGGCACTCAGGAGGTTGTAACACCACCAACAGCCATGACAATTTTTCCTTCCTTTTCCATACTCCGCAATAGGTTTCCACTTTGGGCACAAACTCAGCTCCTGGAATGATAGCAAACAATGGTCATATAGGGTGCCATCAGCAAAACATATCAAATGGAGCCAAGTGAGCAGGAGAATACTGCAGCTCAAGCAGAACTCAAATCTGCACTGCTCAAATACACATCCTAATGTTTCCTTGACAGGTCTATAGAGCATTTGGGTAATACTCTGGAGTAGTTAATTTGATGTCACCCTCCGGAAAACTGAATAATTGTGTGTCCTAAAGAATAAACTTGAAGATGCATACACATGCTTACCAAGATAGCCTACCACTCTGGTTTCATTACCTGGGTGGGGATTGGACTGCTGGTCTCTCATGGAGATGGCAACTGCTCTCAAAATGATTCCAAGATGAACACATCTGGTTTAAGAGTTTCTAGAGTTGGAGAAGTGTGGAAAGTCCTAAACTATAACTAGCTTTTCAACAAAAAGGTAAGAGTAAAAATAAGGTGTTATTTCACTTCTACATAAATATTTCAATTTGTAGCGTCATTTGCAGTTGTGGAAAGATTGTGTATAAACATTATACTGCACTTTTATCTCCATAAGTTGAAGTACTTGTAAAAGCTAGCTGTTTGTATTGTGAACCTGTCTGGGGCCTTAGTCTTGAAAGGACATTTGCAGTTGTGGCAAAACTGCACTACTGCCAGATTACCTCATTAAGTCAATTATTACTGCATTTTTTCCATAAACAGAGTCGGGGTAAACTTCTGCATAGTCTGGTGCCTTAGACGGAGGTAAACTTATGGTTGAGAGCATTGTAAATTCTGCTATTCTACTCCAAAATTGGTGCTTCAGTCCTTCTACAGTTGTTTACATTCCAGTTTTGATGCCACAGTCTTATAATCTGTTTATTATTTACCTGCTTAAAGTTGCATTCCAGTGCCTTTCTGTTCCCTTGTTCTTTGTGTCTATCCTCCAAGGAAACACTAAGCTACAGTTTCTGAAATTCTAACCTCTGTGGGATCACTGACCTGTAGCTTCTTGCAGTTTGACTTTTTTCCTACCCTCCCACCCTTTTTCACGTTTATATCACGCTATCGAAAGATGAAAATAGTGAATGCTATTTCATCAAACCTAAAATATCTAAACCACATAATATCGAACATTCAGAACAGCAAATTTTTCCCCCAAGGAAAAAAATTGCTATTCCGAAACACACACACACAACACAAGCACACCTAAAAAACATTAATTCACACACATACACTTAAAATCCTACAACTAACCCTACACTAAACTGTACATACACTACTATCTATCCACTTACCTTAACCCAAACCCCAAGGTCCGTCACTATCGCATACTCACCTAACCCACGCCCTAACCCTAACGTCCACACAATCGCACACTTACCTGAACCCGACCCGTAACTTTCCACCACAGTGCTGAAAACAGCGAAGCCACAGAAATCAGCCAACCGAATGCTTTCCCTAGGAAAGAATTCGGTGTTCTGCAGCTTCGCTATTTTTAGCGTATGCTGAAAACGAGTCGATATTAGAACATTCAAAGTTTTAAAACTTCGATGTTCTGATATAGACCCCCTTTTCCTGTTGTGGTTTTGAAAGGTTCATAGGTGTTTACTAGGCTAGCGACCACAAGTACCTTTTTAAGGTTAGCCATGCATCCAAAATCGCTGTCTCTCCGGCCTCTGTCCCTTATGGCAATCTGATTTCCAAAGTCCCTCTCTCTTTCATTGCTACTGTCTGTTGTGCAAGCTATTTAAGTATTCTTCCCTCCAACTGTTTTCCATAGATCCATAATATCAAGTGCCAACCCAGCAAAACAATATTGCTCTTCTTGAATAAAACTTCTTTACTATATATTGTCGCCTGCTCATTTTCCTAGAACTCCCATCTACTTGACGCTTTTGCCACACTCGCAGGGTCCCAAATCAGTCCTGCTCCATCCTTGGCAGGTACAAGATTTATTTTATTAAATTGCACTTCAGTTAACTGTTTTAGGGTGCTACTGCTTTATTTTTTTTTAAATGTTGATTTTGCACTTTAATTCATTTTAAAAGGTCCCTAACTGAAATCGCCTTGTCCAGGCAGTACAAGTTTTTTTTTTTTTGAGGACTGGGATAGTCCCATCTAGTGGCAGTAAATGGTGGCCTGATCTGTATTATTTGTGAAACACATAAGAAAACTGTAAGCCAGAGACTTGGTTGTTTGTTGCTGAATTGTACTTGAGTGTCCTTTTTGCTGTGCCTTTACATTACAAGTCCAGGATCCATCCATCTTGTGGCAAAGGTGCTTGACTGGTCTCTCGGAGTTGGAAAGCACAATGTGTAGTCATTTAATGGCCACAGGGCAGAGAAGTCCGTTTTTAGCTTTTTTCTGTTTGCTATAAATTAGGCATGTTTGCGCATTTCTGTGCTCACTTCCACTGAGCTCTGTAATGCTTGGCGACCTCACCTTAAAGGGCTTCAAAGGCATCTAGAGCTATCCAACCAAAGATGAGCAACTTTACTTGATTTTTTGCACTTCCTATTAATTGAGATCACCACGGTTGTATTGCAATTTTGAAGCTGTAATTCATTTTGTGACAGAAAAATTGCTTTTTCTCTCTCTGTTGGTCTTTTGAACCGTTTGGTTTCTAAATCACCTTGTAGAAGGGAGATCTACCCAGGGATTTAGTTGCTTGCTGTTGAATTGCACTTGAGTCACTTTTGCTGTGCTTTTACATTAGGAAGTCAAGGATCCTCCATCTTATGACAAAAAGTGTTTGCCTGGACACTCAAGCACTCCGGCAGAGCTCAAATTGTAGTTATTTATTGGCTAGATGGCACAGAAGTCACTTTTCAGCTTTTTTCTGTTTGCTACAGCTTAGGCATGTTTGTCCAGAGCTTCTCACTGCACAGCAATATTTGGGAGTGCCCTATACAGAAGCAAACAATTGGATAGTAAAATTTACCTATAAAACTACATTAGGATTGTAACCTGTAACACAGTGAAACACTGTGCTGAGTTAAGCTTAGAGCAGCTAGTTTGCACATCAAACAGCACTAATACCGTATCTTAGCAATATCTAACATCTGCCCTTAACCCTAGAATCCATCTCAGGAGACCTTTGGAAAGGCCAGTCCTTAAACTTTAATAGACCACCCTAATACAGGTCCAGACAACATGGATGTGCAATTTCCAAAGGTTTCTGTGGTTGGTTTGGTAAATATGGGCATCCTGAGATTATGTAGCAACGATCACATGTTTTCAGACAAACATTTATTCCTTAAAGGAAACTAATACAGTATGTGAGTGATGTATACAAACACAAACTTCCTTGGAGCCAAAAGTCTCGCTTACAAACAAGGTTAAGAACACACACACTACATCCTCCACACATACTGCTCACTATACACAGACCATTTTACACTGAGGCAGTTAAACCTCCCCAAACATCAAAGCCCTCCTAAGATTTTAAACATCAACACCTATCCTCAGCAATCTCTAAAGCACAAAAAAAAAAAAAAACAATGAACACTTCACACATGCCCATACCCAATGGTCCCTCAAGAACAAAGCCCATAAGGCAAGCAAAAACTTCACCTAGGCGTCTACTGCATGACACACAGATGCCCCAATCACCAGGACAGACAAGGAAAATAACGGTCAACTGCTTATCTGGAGCTACTATCTGCAATATCATGCAAGCACTCAAGTCACTGCAGAACAGGTACCTTTCTCAAGGGGTCTAAGAAGTTATTAGTTTATTTAGTCTCAATTCTTCTGCTTCTCTGTTTAGTTATAATAATGATTGTAACATAGTCCATGTGGGTGTAAATGAACTGAAACATGCCATGAATCTCTCTTTGTGTTACAGCCAGATATGTCCCTTGCATTAAGCCAGTATTCAATCTTGATCAAGGATAATGCCACAGTATGAACAAAAAAACTGAATTACTTAATTGAATTAGTTTCTGATGTCATTCCAGGGGGATTCAATATCTGTCAGCTTGAGAAATATGGTTAACAGATCATGTTGCTTTGCCAAGGATGGTCTGTACAAGTCCTCCCTGGGCTTTCGGACATTGGCTAAATCTTTATCCACCCCACCCCCCCTTAGGGCCTTTTATTAAGGAATACCAAAATGACAAAGCTTCCAACACAGCAAAAAAAAAAATTAAAAACAACCTTAAGGTGTTACTGCTCAATGCTTGCAGTCTCAACAGGAAATTTCAAAACCTACAAGCTGTCCTCACTAAAAAAAAACTACAGAGGGATTAAATTGATCAGTCACATGAAGTTATGGGAAAGAGTAGTGAAAGCTAGGTTAAGAAGGGACGTGATGATTAGTGATCAGCAGTACAGTTTCATGCCGGGAAAGAGCACTACAGATGCAATGTTTGCTCTGAGAGTGTTGATGGAGAAGTACAGAGAAGGTCAGAAGGAGTTGCATTGTGTTTTTGTAGACTTAGAGAAAGCATATGACAGGGTGCCTAGAGAGTTGTGGTATTGTATGAGGAAGTCGGGAGTGTCAGAGAAGTATGTAAGAGTGGTACAGGATATGTACGAGGGTAGTGTGACAGCGGTGAGGTCTGCGGTGGGAGTGACGGATGTGTTTAAGGTGGAGGTGGGATTACATCAAGGAACAGCTCTGATCCCTTTCTTATTTGCAATGGTGATGGACAGGTTGACAGACGAGATCAGACAGGAGTCCCGGTGGACTATGATGTTTGCAGATGACATTGTGATCTGTAGTGAGAGTAGGGTACAGGTGGAGGAGACCCTGCAGAGACGGAGATATGCTCTAGAGAGAAGTGGAATGAAGGTCAGCAGGACTAAGACAGAATATATGTGTGTGAATGAGTGGGAGGATAGAGGAATGGTGAGGATGCAAGAAGTAGAGGTGGTGAAGGTGGATGAGTTTAAATACTTGGGATCAATAGTTCAGAGTAATGGTGAGTGTGGAAGAGAGGTGAAGAAGAGAGTACAGGCAGGATGGAGTGGGTGGAAAAGAGTGTCAGGAGTGATTTGTGACAGATGGGTACCAGTAAGAGTCAAAGGGAAGGTCTACAAGATGGTAGTGAGACAAGCTATGTTATATGGGCTGGAGACAGTGGCACTGACAAAAAGGCAGGAGTTAGAGCTGGATGTGGCAGAGTTAAAGATGTTAAGATTTGCAATGGGTGTGACGGGGGTGGACAGGATTAGGAATAAGTATATTAGAGGGTCAGCCCAGGTTGGAAGGTTTGGAGACAGAGCCAGAGAGGCAAGATTACATTGGTTTCGACATGTGCCGAGGAGGAATGCTGAGTATATTGGGAAAAAGATGCTAAAGATGAAGCTACCAGGTAACAGGAAAAGAGGAAGGCCTGAGATAAGGTTTATGGATGTGGTGAGAGAGGACATGCAGGTGGTTGGTGTGACAGGGCAAGATGCAGAGGACAGGAAGAAATGGAAACAGATGATCTGCTATGGCAACCCCTAACGGGAACAGCCGAAAGATGATGATGATTATGACAAGCTGTCCTCACTCTGGAGGATACGGACATTTGAGCCATTATCAATACTTGGTTTAAAGACACACAAAGTACTCTGGCAGTGCATGGCCACAGTGCCTTCCACATATTTAGACCAACAGCAGCACAAGCAGGGTCTAAAAGTGCAGGTGTCTTGATCTACATCAGCAACAAATATAACTCCACGTTGGTTAAACAGGGTGATGCCCTGGAAATCATCCAAGTGTAAGTCACCATAGATATCACATCCTAGTTAACTACAGGTCACCATCTATGTCCCAAGAATTTCATAACTCATACTAGTACTTGCATATTACTGCAACCATGTTCCAAATCTGTTAGAATTCTTGAAATTATGGTCAAATGACTCATTGTTCTGAATTTCATGAATTTTGACAGATTAGTAACCTGAATACGATACTGCGGTGGTGGTGCTGCGGTAGTGTTGTCGCCTCACAGTTTGACGTTGCCCGTTCGATTCTCAGTTAGAGCGTCTTCTGTGTAGCGACATGCGTGAATGGGCGTTCCTTCGTTGAATGTTGTGCGTTAGACCCGGCAAGCCAGTACGTAAACATCTACTGCCAATCATTAGCGGACCGGAGTTCCACTCTGGCGACCCCTAACCGGGAAAAGCCGAAAGACGCAAGTAACCTGAATACAATAATACCCAAGTATCGTTTTTGAGATAGTAGTGGATTGCTTTTATTGTAGTAGTTTGTACGCTGTATTTTTTTACCCCGGTTACCTTCCTCAACTGCAGTCGTCATATGAAATGAAAATGAAAAGTATAAACATATACGGTTCAAACACTATAATCTGGAAATAAAACATATTCCCTCAGAAATAACAGTCGGTCGCATGACACAGACACAACACACTCACACAGCACACAGACAGACAAATACACACACGGCCACCCACAACTGCTTGGTTGTTATGGGTTGCCGGCTTATCAGCGGTGTTAAACAACTTCTTGTAACGAGCACCATTTTAAGTTGCTACTGTTGCGGACATTTTAACATGTCAGGAAAGTATTCATACGGTAACTATAGGTTTAAAGTACTTTCAAACCACAATATCAACTTGCTGAAAGTTCATTTGGAAGTGTAATGTTTTTGTAGCGGGACAAGGTTCAACACTATCACAGGAGAAAAATTCCTGATATGTTATCAGCCGGTGCTCTGTAAGTTAACTGAAAAAAATAAAAGGAATGAAAAAAGAAAAAAGAAAAGGAATGAAAACTACCTGCCAAACTATATTTCGGGAAAGTCTCTCCAACAGAAGCATTTAGTCACAAACTGTCTCAAACTGCTTGCTTTTGGCTCTGAATGTTGGGCATTTCAGCTCACATTTCACAAAATATTCCATGATGTTATCAATAAACATTGTTATGGTTTCCATTTAAATTGCATCAGTACTGGAGAAATCGTTCTACACTACACTTGACAACACCAAGATGTTGTAGGGATTTTATATCACTCCAACTGGCTTCTGAAGACAAATTTGGAACGTGATTGTAATAATACGCAAGTACCCTCATACCTATTACCTAGTGAAGACACTCACCATCCAAATATCCCATACATGGGGGGCTAACTACCCCTCTACAGACTGGGGAACATACACTGCCTCAAACTTGCAGGCACAATGTTTCCTGAACTTTGGTAACACAAACACAATGGACCAGATAGTGCACTCTTTAACCAGAGGTTCAAACTTACTGGATGTCGTACTCACCCACATGGGGAAGCACTATACCCCCCACCCCCCTGTACCACATCACCATTGGTGAGGTCGGATCACAAAGCTGTTTCCTTCAAAATAAAAATCAACTTGAAAAACCCAACTAAACATGTAACAGTAAGGAACCATTCTAAAGTAAAACGCATCCTACTGAGTGACAGTCTGTCAAAATTGAATACCCCCGAACTCCGAGATCACAACAACCTCTGCAGAACTGTTCACAAAACCCTGTACAAACATGTGAATGGCTACACAGAGGCTGCTGCACCTACCAGAAGTAATCTCATAACAAACACCAAAAGTAAACTACACTGCTGGAATCCCAGCCTTAACAGGGTATATACCAAAAAGGAAAAAATCACGGCCAAAATCAGAAAGAGTACTCTCAAAGACAAGAGCTCACTGATTAAATAAACAAGAAACTAAGAGAATTAAATAAGTCCAACAAAGCCAACTATGAGATCAGGATAGCATCTGAGACTAAGGAGAACCCTAAAGCTTTTTTCAGCTATATCCGAAACCTCAACACACACACTGTGCTGAAAAGGTGGTAAATGGCACCACCTTCACTAAGCAGACAGTGACACACTGAATCTGCTGGCTGACAAATTCAGCTCAAACTTCACCCCCTACTCCTCCCCAGCAACCCCCTGTGAAATCCCTTCTAGCATATCCCCCCCCCCCAACCATCAGCAGGGAGCAGGTCTTGGTAGTGTTTGTACTGCAAAAAACACTGAACCAATGGTTTCTGACAATATTCCAGGTTCCTTCCAGGACCACTTGAGGCAATTTTCAACTACAGCCTCAAAACAGGTTAGGTACCAAGTGAATAAGGACTGCAAAAGGTAATCCCTCGTCCCAAAGGTGCTCCATCAACCGACCCCAGAAACTACAGACCCATCAGTCTGACAAGTCTAACATGCAAAGCATGGAACAAATGATCATGGAAATGATTAACAAGGACATTGGCAACCTACAGACACTGGACCCATACCAGTTTGGCTTTGTCAAAGGAAGGTATTGCCTAATTAACCTGGAAGACTTCTTTGAGAGGGTCACAAAGACAATGGATGAGGGGAAGATGGTAAATACCACTTACCTTGACCTAGCTAGGGCATTTGATAGGATTCTCCATTCAGAATTTACTGACAAACTCACAGAACTAAGCATAAATCATAACATTTAATTTATTTAATAATAAGAAAAGTCATTCTGTGTTTCCCATTTTATAACTAAGGGTATGACATCCAGATCCAAAGAAGTATAGAACCACTTTACTCGACTCTTATCAGACCCATTATTGAGTACAATGCCCCCTTCCACATCAGGCATCTGTAACAACTGGAACATCCACATCAGGAGAATCCAGGGTATTAACACACTATCCTACACAGATTGCCTTAAGGCAATATCTCCATACTCAGTCTCCTAGAGGTTACAGAGGTGTGATCTATGCCCTACATATAAGGTATCCTCATATCCAGCCCTGATGCATCTTTTGCACATCCACAAAATGAATAGCATTAGAAACACTACAACCAAGGATTTAAACCTTGTCTGCAACATAAATAAAATAAGCAGGAGAGACCAATCTGTGTCTCAAAGGATCCCCGCACTATGGAATAGGCTCTCCATCCATGTGAAGCAGAGTTAGTCCCTCACCCTATTCAAACATAATCTTAACCACTGGACAGGAAATTGTGAATTAATGTGTCTGGCCTCCATGTCTCTAATGGATAGAGGCAGACAGTAAATAAAATATTACCCAACATACCCAACCCAATCCCTTACCCACCTCCAAACTAACATACCCTTCCAAATAGACACCCAAGCTATATGGATACAACTGGATTGGTTGCATAGCTAGGCTTATAAAAGCCATGGTGGTTGTTAGCGTAGTATATACCTACAAATCTATGAAATTCCAATCTCTTGGAGGGTGCAAGACACATCAAATCCACTGTTACAGTAAAGAAGCAACTATATCCAGATTCTCTCATGCCTCATCGTTAGCTACTTTCAGAATATCCACCGAGGGAAGGATCACTCAGGTTTGTTGAGTAGACCTGAAAACCTTCTGCAGCATCTTCTGTGGGGAAGATACTAGGTTGGCTGACTACACCCCCCTAAGTGTATCCCCTAAAGGACATTCCAAAACCTGCAGTCCACATGAGGAGGGGTGGACAGGATATGAGGGGATCTGTAGCCTCATCAAATAATAGCAGTTGATTCAGGAGGCTGATTATTCAAACAGCTTCTTCTTGCATGAGGCCTTCTTGGGAACCATCAAAGGAGGGACTCGTGTTTCTCAGTTTAAACTAATCTGGAAAACTGCAGAAGATCCTAAATCTGTGTGTCCTACGTGACTAACTAAGATTGTTGGCAAAAGGTCTTTCTAGTGGTGCAGACAAAGCAGTATTGAAGTGGCAGTATGGTAGCAGAGGACATAATCTGGGTAAATAGCAAGACCAGTGGTGAGGTCTGCATCAGCCATGAGATGATTGGAGCTGAACACTTGAGTATCATGGCCAACAGCTCCAATACCGGCATTAAGTGGGCACAGGTCATCAGCAACATCCCAGATCAAAGCCACCCATCAAGGCCAAGAGACTTGAAGCCAAGAACATCAATCCCAACTGCAGAGTCAAGGTTGAAAAGCATGAAAGTTGAAACAGAAAAAGTCCTGACCACCAGTATGGTAATCTGCATTGAGCTTATCTGGCCATCAGCATCCTCTGTACAGGAACCAAAAGCTGTAGAACCTGTAAGGGATAACTTGGTATCTTAATTTTCAGGGAGAAAACATAGAATCCTTTTCCTGTATGGATATAATGAGACAACGGGCAGTGAAAATCCTTGCCTATGCCTCCAGAAAAGCCATTACAAGCTTGGTGTATCTTAAAGAAAAAAAGGCAAGGTTAGAGGGGGTTGCCTTGGCGTTAGAGGTTTCAAATGTAAAATTACTGAGACTTAAGAAGCCTCCTCTACAATTTTATTGAAACTTTCTCAACAGATTCCAGGGTTTCCTGTCTAATCTTAGCCATTGGTGAAAAAGAAAAAAATCTTGGCCACTTAAGCAGATTAAGGCTTTTCCTTATGGGATAAGAACTTGACACCCCAGACATCTTTGAGGCGAATTCCAAGACGGGCATCAATGCCAAAGGAGGAGGACCCAGTTCCAAAGGATCCAAACAGATTCAGAAAGCTAAGAGGTAGACTCCACGGTAAACATCAATGTAAAAGAAGAAAGACGGAGTTCAGCAGGAGCCATATGCACAGACATTGTTTTTGTGTGTGTGTTGCAAGTAAAGAAGTTATGTCTTACCATAACGTTCCATCTGTATTGTTGATCCTTGTTCAGTCATTATGCATGGGTATCGGTTCCGAGCTCGGAACCGAGCCGGCCATTTTCCAAGCTTGCGTCAGGTTCAAACTCTCGAGCTAAACTCTTACCCACAATTCCCCTCTCCCTGTTACCTCAGATTGAGTTTGCAAGTTAAAGAAGGTAGAGGCTACCTCTGGTCAAATAACCTAAGAGAATCGGATGGTGAGATCCACTAGAAACCACAGGAGGGGGAAGGAGGGAGGGGCATAATGACTGAATGAGGATCAACAATACAGATGGAACGTTATGGTAAGACATAACTTCTTTATCTGACATTGTTAATCCTCATTCATTCCTTACGCATGGGACAGAGTCCCCAGCTACCTCTATTCCTGGGAGGCTCTCATGGAAGGACATTCCAGAGCACCATAGAACCGAAAGATGCTCTTCCTCTGGAGGCCAAATCAATTTGTAATGATTGATGAAGGTACGAGGCATAGCCCAAGTTGCAGCTGCACAGATGTCATGTAAAGAAGCTCTGGCATGGAAGGCAGCAGAAGTTGCCACCGACCTTGTTGAATGAGCTTTCATGGTAGTAGGCAATGAGATATTACGTTGTGTGTAAATAAAAGTCACACAGTCCTTCAACCATCTAGCTAATGTGACCTTAGCAACAGCAGATCCTAATCTAGGTCCAGAAAAGGCCAAAAATAACCGGTCAGATTTACGAAAGGGTTTAGTCCTGTTTAAGTAAAAATGGATTTGCCTGTGTATATCTTGGGTATGTAGGCAATACTCTCCTCTGTTTGAATGATTGGGAAAGAAATCTGGCAATTTGATGGCTTGATTAATGGACATTTCAGAAATCACTTTAGGCAGAAATGACGGATTAGTTCTCAGAGACACTCTCTCTCTATGAGAAATCAAGTATGGACTCTTGATACATAAAGCTTGGAGTTCAGAAATATGTCTGGCAGACGTAATAGCAACCAAAAACAAGGTTTTCCATGACAAATACTTGAGGTCGCAAGAAGAGACTGGTTCGAAAGGTGCCGTTGTCAGAACTTGTAGAACTAATGACCATGGTTGAATAGGTTCTCTAAAAGGTGGCTTCAGATGATTCACACCTTTTATGAAGGTCTTGCACAATTTATGAGACATAAGAAAGGAATCTTGGACACCCTCATGAAAAGTAGAAATTGCAGCCAAATAAACTCTAATGGTAGAGGCCGACTGACCCGATTGAAACAGGTCGGCCAGATAGTCTAGTATTAATGACACTGGTGCTGAAAAGGGGTCTACTTGTTTATCTTTCAGCCAACAGGTAAATCTTTTCCACTTGCTCAGATAAGTAATTCTAGTGGAAGACATATGAGAAGCAATTAGAATATCACGTACTGGTAAAGAAAGGTCATTCTGCCTGGCAATCAGGGGAACTGGAGTAGCCAAGCCATTAGCTTCAGGCTGTTCAGGTTGGGATGAATCAGGTTCTGTGGGTGTGAGATCAACTTCGGGGTTGGATGGAGAATCCATGGTTGATCTAGTAGGTGAGGCCAAAGGAAGGGGAACCAAATCTGTCAAGGCCAATATGGTGCTATGAGGATCACCTTGCTCTTCAACCGCCGGGCTTTCTTTGGAAACTGGGGAATGAGGGGAAAGGGTGGAAATGCGTAAAGAAGACCAGAGGGCCAATCGTGGACAAGAGCTTCCCTGGGTGACTGTCCCGGAGGGGGAATCAGGGTGAAGTAGCTGCTGCATTTGTAGTTGGTCGGGGATGCAAGGAGGTCGCAGCAAGGACAGCCCCGAGCGGTGGAAGATCACCGCCGCTATCAAGGGATTCGGGGACCACTCATGAGGTTGAAGAATGCACCTGCTGAGTCTGTCTGCTATCACGTTGGAACTTCCGGGAATGTGCGTTGCTAGAAGAAAACGGTTGGTAGCCATCACCCATTGCCATATCCTCATGGCCTCTCGACAAAGGGGGTAAGATTTGGTTCCACCTTGCTTGTTGATGTACCAGACCACCGCCATGTTGTCTGATTGAATTGCAATTGTCCCAGATGGCAGCAGGCAATGGAATGCTTGCAACGCCAGAAGCACCGCCCTCAGCTCTAGAACATTTATATGCAGATGGGCCTCCAGTTGGGACCAAGTGCCTTGGACTGTCTGTCCCTGACATAGCCCCCCCCACTCCATCAGGGAGGCGTCCGTGTTCACTGTGGCCTTGGGTTGCTGGGGGGAGAAGGGACGAGACCATTGTGAGAGATTGTGCGTCATCCACCAATTTAAATCCTGCTTGCACCTGTGGGTTACTCGAATCATGGCTGAAAGAGGATGCTGAAAAGGATACCATTGGGTGAGCAGTAGCCATTGTAGAAGCCTCATGTGAAACCTGGCCAGGGGAACAATGGTGATGAAGGCTGCCATGGAACCCAACAGCTGTAGAACCGAGTGAGCCGTGGATTTTTCCTTTGAAAGGATTGGAATTAGTTGTTGCTTTATCATTAGAATTCTGTACTCTGGAATAGCAGCTCTGCAATTTTTTGTGCCCAAGATAAACCCTATGAATTCTGTCGACCAAGATGGGGTGAGATTGAATTTCTGCCAGTTTATGGTTATGCCTAGCCTTTGAGCAGCGAGAAGAGAGTATGCCAAGGCTTTTTCCAGTAGATGTCTGGTGGGGGTGGAAATGAGCCAGACATCTAGGTATGGAAACACCTGGAATCCTTGAAGTCACAGGTGAGGTGTGACAACTGCCATGCACTTTGTGAACACTCTGGGGGCTGTACAGAGTCTGAAGGGCAGTACTCTGAACTGGTAGCGACTGGCTCCTGCACGGAAGCGCAGAAATTGTCTTGATGGCCTGTCCACCTTTATGCGGTAGTATGCATCTTGACGATTTATAAAGCACATCCAATCATCTTTTTCCAAAAGCGGGAGGACAGACTGTATTGTGACCATCCGGAATTTTTGTACTCTCACAAAGTTGTTCAATACACTGAGATCCAAAATTGGTCTCCGGTCCCCAGTTTTCTTTCGCACCAAAAATAGTGTTGAGTAGAATCCAGATCCTATCTGGTCTGGAGGGACTATTTGGATGACTCTTTTTCTTAGCAGCTTTTCTATCTCTAGTGCTGCTTCTTCCCTTTGACTGGGTGGAACGTCGGGAAGATTTTTTGAAGGGACGGGACAAAGATCAAAGGGGATATGATAACCTCTGGTTATGATCCTTTGTACCCAACAATCGGTGGTGATGGTTAGCCAGGCAGAAGGGTACAAGGAGAAACATCCCCCAACTACCTCGAGAGGAAAGGAGCTGGGCTGCTCTTCAGGAGCGCTGGTGGGATTGACCAGGGAAAGAATCCCTGGAACCCTTGTTACGCGGTCCCCCTCTGCCCTGAAAGGAACGCCTTCCCTGTGAGTTTCCCCCTCTGCCTCTGGGGGAGAACTCGGCCTGTGTGTCACAGAAAGGACTTTGAGATTTCTTGAACCATATCTTCTCACTCTTTTGGTTTCGAGAGAAAGCACGTTGAGAGGAAGAATAATGGACACCTATGGCAGAAAGGGTCTTACCGTCCTGTTCACATCTGGCCAGTGTGCTTTTAACTTTGGGCCCGAACAACGAGGAGGGCTCAATGGGGGCATTAAGAAAAGAAGGCAAAGGGTTACGCGAAGTTGCACAAGCGCATCCAGGCATGTCGTCTCAAGACCGCAGCTGAACCCGCTGCTCCTTCTAATGCGTGAGATATCAGTCGCATAGAGGAGTTGGATATAGATTCAATGGTGGCCAGCTGAGAGGCCACTTTGTCACGGACCTCATCAGACACGGCACCAGCCAAGATTTCAGAGAGCTCAGAAACCAGACTCCTTTGAAGCCTGGTGAAATGTGCCATATAATTCAGGGACCTGATAGCAAAGTTCGCTGAAGCAAAGGTGCACTTCCCAATCCTGTCCAGGGCCCGGGACTCTTTGTTAGGCAGATGGACAGTCTGGCTTTCTTCTTCTGCCAGATCCTTTTTTGTTGCAGCCACCACCACCAAAGCATCCACAGGAAGACCTTTGGACCAATGAGGATCCGAAGCAGGAGGGGACAAGATCTTATCTGGCCTCCGGGGAATAGCTTTGACGGTATCAGGAGCCTTCCAAGCACTCTGCACAATGAGCCGGACAAGTTCATTGGCAGGTGGAGTAACCCAGGAGGTAGGGGGCCGGGCGCGAAAAGCCTGCAGGAACACAGATTCCTCAGAGGTCAGATTAGAGGACTGCCAGTCAACCTCCCTGTTTCAGGATTTCGAGGATATCGCCAAAGGATACCTCAGAGGGTGACAGAGGGGATCCTTCCCCCTCATCGAAATCTGTGTCTTCGGTGAGGGACTCCTCTGTGGAGTCCATGTGCTTCCTCTTACACGAACTTTTCCGGTGGACCTTCTCAGCGGGAGAAGCTGGAGAAGACAGCGGAAAAAGGGATTCTGAGGGAATATGTCCTGCGGCCCTTGCACCTGTAGTCAGCTAGATGCGACTTGTGGAACCAGTGTACCAGAGAAGGACAGAGGTATAGACAGTCCGGTATCGCCAGCAGCAGCGAACGCCTTCTCCATCAGTTGGAAGGCTGGTCCACCCAAAGAGGAGTGTTTGTCTAGGGCAGGGGTCACCCCTCCCCTAAGGGGCTCAGCTTGCCGACCATGAGTCCCTGGATGGCTGTGGAGCAGCAAGCTATGCGTGTCACAGCTGACATCCTGGGTCGTAGCAAAACTTTCCTGCCAGGAAGGCAACTGCAGTTCCTTATTGAGATCCATAAAGGGAACTGCAGAAGGGGAAGACTGTGCTACATCCATGGACTTCAAAGGTAATAAAGGAGGAGAATAAGAAGGGGTCTTTGGAGATGGGTGATCACCTCTCAAGGAAGGATAGTTCCTGAGGGGTGGAATACCTCTGGCCAAGAGTACCTGGTCAGCAAGACGCAACACAACATGTTCGGAAAGGCCTCTAGTGGACCTCATGAAGACCGAGGGAGAAACATGCCTGTCCACAGAAGAGGCAGACTCGGTGCCCATCTCATCTGACCGCACCGAGGACAACGGTGCCGAGAAAGACTGAACTACGGCTGTCTGCACCGAAGTTGTCATCGGTGCCGAGGTCATTGCCTGCACCGACACAGGGATCAGTGCCGAAGTGGTTGTCAATGCCGAAGATGGAACTGACCAAACTGGAGTCAACAATAAAGGCCTCGGTTCCGAGGAAGATCTCAGAGCCAGCGCGGTCAAGGTCTGCGCCGACTGAACGATCGGTGCCGATACAGTAGTAAAGGTCTGAACCAAGGAGACCCTCAGTGCCGATATATAGAAGGTTGCAGGAGAGGACAGAGCCGAAGGCCTTGGTGCCGAAGGTCTAGGCACCGAAAGCACTGGGGCTGACAGAGAGTTCCGGAGCTGAAAATTTTGCCTTTTTAGGTTTTAGTTGGTGAGAGTCCCCAGCCGGGGACGAAGGCAAGGATTTAGCGTTAGCAGGAACATCCATTTTCTTATGGGCTTTAGGAGGGGTTGAGACCTCCGACCCAAAAATAGCCTCTGAAAAGGGAGATTTTAGAAGTCCCTTCAGTATCAGCTTGTTTTTCCTTTCTAACAAAGTTCTATTAGAAAAGTTCTCACAAATAGTACAGAATGGTTCAACAGATAAATGGGAAGCTCCCAAACAGTAAGCACACAAAGAGTATGCATCAGAAGTAGACAGTTTGTTTCCACAATCAGAACACCACTTAAACCCCAGGCTACCTTTTTTTATCTGCCATATTAATTAATAGAAAAGTACCAACAATGGTACAAGAGAGTACCCAAAGGTATGAGAGAGAAAAGGGAAAAAGATTACCAATGATGGTAAAGAGAAACTACCTCGCGGTAAAAGTAGAAAGTAAAAAATAGAAAAACCTGAGGAAATTATGAATGCTAGATGCAATAGGATAAGAGACAATAAAATATCAACTTTTCTGACAGAAAAGTAGTTTGTAAAGCAAATAAAACATCAATTGACTGTACTTAGCTCAAGAGAAGTGGCTTGACACAACTGGATGGCAACGCGGCAAACGAAATCTGAGGTAACAGGGAGAGGGGGATTGTGGGTAAGAGTTTAGCTTGAGAGTTTGAAGCCGACACGAGCTTGGAAAATGGCCGGCTCGGTTCCGAGTTCGGAACCGATACCCATGCGTAAGGAATGAACGAGGATCAACAATATCAGATTTAATTTTATTTTACTGCTTATTCTCTAAGCATTTTACAAAACCAAAAACAAAAGTCCAGATTCACAACAGAACATTTGGAAATACAACTGGCTTACTGACAGAACCTACACTGTAAAAGTAGCAGACTCCAAATCCAGCTCCAGACAAGTGGAGTACCTCAGGGTTCAGTCCTGGGACCACTCTCGTTTGGCATCTACTTCTCTGAAGTACAGCCAACACTAAGGGACTCTGGCTAACCAAGTTAGCAGACGACTGCAAACTGGGAGCCATCACTGAATCCCCAAATGATGTGGATATTCTACAAAAGGGCCTTACAAAAACAGATGCTTGGTGCCAGAGCCATGGGCTCAAGCTCAGTGCCAAGAAATGTATAGTTATCCCCTTTGGGGAAAAAAACATTTGCAGGTGAATTACCACATAGGTGGCAGTACACTAAACACCGAAAGTGTGATATGAGACTTGGGGACACAGGTGGGCAGTGGTTTCACCTTCGATAACCACATCGCCGCAACAGTCAGGAAATCCTTCTTTGTGGCACACCTCATCACGAAGGGCTTTTCATCCAGAAAAAAAGGAGATCATTGTCCCACTGTACTCATCCCTCATTAGACCCATTATAGAATACAATGCCCCATTTGGTATGTACCTCTCGACATCTGCAACAACTGGAAAGACCGCAGAAATACCTCACTAAAAGAATGACAGGCCTAAACCAGATGCCCTATGCTGACAGTCTAAAAAAAACCTCCACCTATACCTATACTCTGTCGCATATTGTCTACTCAGAGGTGATTTCTGCTTAACATACACGACCATGTCAAACACACAGCTGTTGGACATGCTACACTTAAAGAAATCCAAATCCCTCAGAGAGAGAGAGACACGCTCCAGGGATCCAAACCTTGTCATCACAATGAACAAAACATGCTGGAGGGATAGGTTCCTGACCCAGAGACTCCCCAGACTCTGGAATAGACTGCCCATACATGTCAAGCAGAGCGCCTCTTTGGCCCTCTTCAAAAGGAACCTTGATGATTGGATGGGAGACAGGAAATTCACCCCAGGGATCACGTCAGTCACCCTGCTAAACAGGGGACCAGGAAAGTAAATACTGTGGGAAGAAATAGCCAGGGAATTGTTATGGCGAGGCTTCTATAGGCCCTTGGGCCGATAGCCTAGTACCAACCTATGAACGTAAACAATTCTCTCTAAGCAGGGAACAAGATTACAACTATAATGGTTAAATAAATGAAAAAAGCTACTAAAACACTGTAGGAAACAATATTACTCAGTGCTGCCATACCTCCTACATATCAGATCTTACAAGTACCAAAAGACAATAAAATACGCCCAGTACAAAAAATATATTTTCACTATTAACAACACAAAAGAATACAGAAACAAGTGTTTCTTTAATTTACAGGTGAAAACACAGTTGGTCCTGCCTGTGCCAACTGATAATAATAAATACATAATAATAAACTGCTTACAAATCACACACTTAGCTCTACTGTTGTGTTCCTCTCCTAAACAAATTGCCCATTTTTATGGCAGTCCTGGACAGACATTTTCTCCATTTTGAGGAGCATACATTGTTTTGAGAAAGCTTACCCCCCCCCCCCCGACATGCAGTCAGAAAATTGATAAGCTGGAAGAAAAATTTGAAAGAACAACAAGAACTACATCCTAACAGGCTTTCCAAGATGGCTGCACACTGATCAAAACAGCTTTATTGCAGCTCTTCCAGTGTGAAAAAAGAAAATGAATGACAGAGGCCCAGAACTCAGTTTTAGTAAATTCAGATACTGGCTAGTAAGTATACTGCCTGTATGCCAGCAAAGAAGAAACAGAGAGCTTGAAAGAAAATCAGCTAGAAAAGGTGAAGAGAAAACAGCGAGTGGGAAAAATCCTGCAGCTATTCAACAAATAGTAGTTCAAGCTCCAGCTCTGGTGCTAGACATGGCTTACAGTAATCTAGAGGAAAAAAGAAGTCAAATCGGCTCACAGCCAATTAAAATAAACAAACCAGTAGTAGTATATCAACTCAAATAAAATAATGGCTGGAAAAGTGTTAGAAACTCTAAGCAATATATTCAGATGAGCTGATAAAAATGCAAAAATCAGAGGTTGGAATGTTTCAAGAAATTGCAGAATTTCAGGGCAGAGTATATAGGAAAAACTTGAGATGTTCTGTTTGTACCAGAGAAACTAGAAGGAACAGACTGTATTAATTTTATGAAGGTACAAATAAACAAGTAGACTGGTATTCCACATCAGCAGCGGTTAACTGAAAGGGCACATCACGTGTATGCTCCAAACCCGGCCATGAGGAAGCAGCCAAGACCTAAACCTGGCCATGAGGAAGCAGCCAAGACCTGTATTAGTAAAGATGCAATCCATTTAGCTGAAAGGGCTGATCCTGACAAAGCTGTGGCAAAAGGGCAAAGTATTAAAAGTTGGAGGCAGTAAAGTGTTTATGTTTATTCACTGTACACCAGGCAGAAGAGAACAAATTTATTTCAGAAATCAGGGAATATCGAGAGGCAGGTGTGAGATTCAAACTGATGTATCCAACTGTCTTCAGAATATTTTTCCTGGAAGATCAAAGTAATTTTTTGATGCATAACAGGCTAAGGAGGAAATACTTTGTCTGACAAAAAGTGAGCCATCAAGCAGAAGTGGACTCTGCTTCTCATTCTTTTGATAATAAAACACATGGTGAGACTTTATCAGTGAAACTTTTTCCAATATAAGGAAAATGCAGAGAAAATCACTGAAGTTGAATAAAAGAATTGGGAGTACCTTGGAAACTGAGCTGGTGTCTGCAGATGGCGATGAACAGGAAGAAAACAAGCAACACGGATATTAAAGGAAAACTCCACCCTCGAACTAAAAACCTATTTTAACGCATCAAAATTACTTAAGTGCTTTATTTTTAATTTTAGCCCGTTTTCCACAACATGGCTACCAATGGGGCTTAATGTATCAACATGATCTTGTTCTCCCTCATTCCTTTCTCTTTCCCATAATGCTTTGTATGACTCATGCCAGACATAAGAAGTAACTCTGAATTCCCATGCCATTGACATATAATGGGATTTGTGCGAGTCACTTATCTTCTTTACCTTCTGTAAAAGGACTGCTTCTTTTCTCTCTCTAATCACCCTCATTTATGTTTGGCTCAGATATTGTTTTACACTATACTTAGAAGTTATCCAGCTACAGCCAGAAAAGTAACTAAATTGCAGGCCTTTGTTCAGGTTTTTATTTTGTAGTCCAAGAGGAATTGATTCTGCAAGGGTCTCTCAGTGCAGTGACAGTCTTAACACCTCTGCAGTAGTGTGCGGGGAGAGGGACTGTCAATTCCTCTTGAACTACAAAAAAAAACCCTAAACAAAAGCCTGCAATTTAGCTACTTTTCTGGCTGTAGATGGATAACTTCAAAGTATACTATAAAACAAGGTCTGAGCCAAACATAAATGAGGATGATCAGAGACAGAAAAGTAGTAGTAGTCCTTTTACAGAAGTGACTCACACAAAACTCATTATATGTCAATGGCATGGGAATTCACAGTTATTTCCTTAGGTCTGGCATGACTCATACAAAGCATTATAGGAAAGAGAAAGTGCTGTAGTAGAACAAGATCATGTTGACACATTAAGCCCCATTAGTAGCCATGTTGTGGAAAACAGGCTAAAATTACACATAAAGCGCTTGGAGTGATTCTGAGGTGTTAAAAATAAGTCAGGAAACAAAGAGTGAAAATAAACAGAATTTTTTTTAGTTCTCGGGTGGAGTTTTCCTTTAATTAATAAATGCGAGATTATAGGGCAATCACATTTATGAAACATGGCTGTACAAGAAAAACTGGAAAGAATGGACTTTTATTCACTCTGTAAATGGGGAACTGAAAGGCATTTGCCTCATTTCATGTCATTAATGTTTGTGAAGAGACTAAGGGGAGGGGGAGTGGAAGAGGAAAGAAAAGGGCAACCGTAAGTAAAACAAACAAAAGTATTTCTATAAACATTTTCATGACATTAATTTACATATTTTATAGTAAAGCATTTTAGTTATTGCTGTTATGGGATAAAGATAAAATAAACATATGCATTTTTCCTTTTTCATTACAATTAAGAAAAGTAAGCATTACAAACTAAAAAGAAAAAAAGGCTAGACAAAAGCATGTTTAAAGTTAATAGGCACTAATCTTGGGTTGTTGAAGTGGGGATGGGGTGCAAAAGTATAGAACCGATATGTTTTCTCTAACTTTGACAAACATCTGAATGCTTGAATTACCAGCCTTAGCTTAATCTAATAACAAGTTTTAAGTGGAAACAAGTAAATAAGAGATAACTGAATGTAATGAAAATTTTTCCTTTGGCAATAAGTATTTCAGTTTATATTTAGAAGCTGCAGCTGAGGACTTCATTTTTTTCTTATGTTTCCATGGACAGAAGCTGATTATAAGGTAATAAAAAAACAAAGCACTGGTTTCTTCAAGGTTAAAAGTTAGTGTTCTCTGAAAGGATGCAAGTTGTTTTTCACATCTGTGAGGGAAGAAAGATAAAAAAAAGAACAGACACAAAGTAGTGTAAGCAGGAACACAGGCAGTAACATTAGTCTTACCCTAAACTTTAGGTTGGAGGATTATGCTGGTATGCGTTTACATTCCACCTAAAACTGCTACTAGAGCGCTTAAGAAAATGTTGGGAGAAATTTTCAGATTTCAGCAGGGAATATTACTTATAGGTGGAAAGTGGAATTTGTTGTGCAATGAGGATGTAACTAGAGGGCCTAGAATAGAAATATAACAAAAGAGTATAGATTTCTGAATAAATTTAGGAAAATGTTTGGTAAGGAAGACGTGAATTCAGTAGTAGGAAGAATTTACATGTCACTCCCAGGGCTAGATTAGACAGAAATTATATTTCACAGGAACATGTGTATTTACATAAAAGCTTTGGCGAACATCCAATAAGTATGTCAGCTCATGCACCAATCATCATCTTCTTTCGGCTGATTCCTGTTAGGGGTCGCCACAGCAGATCACCTGTTTCCATTTCTTCCTGTCCTCTGCATCTTGCTCTATCACACCAACCATCTGCATGTCCTCTCTCACCACATCCATAAACCTTATCTTAGGCCTTCTTCTTTTCCTGTTACCTGGTAGCTTCATCCTTAGCATCTTTTTCCCAATATACTCAGCATCCCTCCTCAGCACATGTCCAAACCAAAGTAATCGTGCCTCTCTGGCTTTGTCTCCAAACCTTCCAACCTGGGCTGACCCTCTAATATACTTATTCCTAATCCTGTCCATCCTCGTCACATCCAGTGCAAATTTTAACATCTTTAATTCTGCCACATCCAGCTCAAACCCCTGCCTTTTTGTTAATGCCACTGTCTCCAACCCATATAACATAGCTGGTCTCACTACCCTCTTGTAGACCTTCCCTTTCACTCTTATAGGTACTCGTCTGTCACAAATCACTCCTGACACTCTTCTCCACCCACTCCATCCTGCCTGTACTCTCTTCTTCACCTCTCTTCCACACTCACCGTTACTCTGAACTAATGACCCCAAGTATTTAAACTAATCCACCTTCGCCACCTCTACTCCTTGCATCCTCACCATTCCTCTATCCTCCCTCTCATTCACACACATATATTCTGTCTTAGTCCTGCTGACCTTCATTCCTCTTCTCTCTAGAGCATATCTCCATCTCTCCAGAGCATATCTCCATGTCTCCAGGGTCTCCTCCACCTGTTCCCTACTGCCACAACAGACCACAATGTCATCTGCAAACATCACAGTCCACGGGGACTCCTGTCTAATCTCGTCTGTCAACCTGTCCATCACCATTGCAAATAAGAAAGGGCTCAAAGCTGATCCTTGATGTAACCCCACCTCCACCATAAATGCATCCGTCACTCCCATCGCAAACCTCACCGCTGTCACACTACCCTCGTACATATCCTGTACCACTCTTAAATACTTTTCTGACGCTCCTGACTTCCTCATACAATACCACAACTCCTCTCTAGGCACCCTGTCATATGCTTTCTCTAAGTCTACAAACACACAATGCAACTCCTTCTGACATTCTCTGTACTTCTCCATCAACACTCTCTGAGCAAAGATCGCATCTGTAGTGCTCTTTCCCGGCATGAAACCATACTGCTGATCACTAATCATCACGTCCCTTCTTAACCTTGCTTCCACTACTCTTTCCCATAACTTCATGCTGTGACTGATCAATTCAATTTAATCCCTCTGTAGTTACTACAGCTCTGCACATCACCCTTGTTCTTAAAAATCGGTACCAAAACACTTTTTCCCCATTCCTCAGGCATCCTCTCACTTTCCAAGATTTCATTAAACAATCTGGTTAAAAACTCCACTGCCATTTCACCTAAACACCTCTATGCTTCCACAGGTATGTCATCTGGGCCAACAGCCTTTCCATTCTTCATTCTCTTCATAGCTATCCTTACTTCCTCCTTGCTAATCCATTGCACTTCATGATTCACTATCCCTACATCATCCAACCTTCTCTCCCTCTCATTCTCTTCATTCATCAACCCCTCAAAGTACTCTTTCCATCTCCTCAACACACTCCTCGCTTCTGAGTATGTTTCCCTCATTATCCTTCATCACCTTTACCTGCTGCACATCTTTCCTAGCTCGGTCCCTCTGGCTAGCCAATCGGTACAGGTCCTTTTCTCCCTCCTTAGTGTCCAACCTTTCATACAACTGTTCATATGCCTTATCCTTAGCCTTCGTCACCTCTCTCTTTGCCATGCACCTCATCTCCTTATACTCCTGTCTACTTTCTTCATCTCTATGACAGTCCCACTTCTTTGCCAACCTCTTTCTCTGTATACTCTCCTGTACTTCCTCATTCCACTACCATGTCTCCTTGTCGTCCTTCCTCTGTCCAGATGTGATACCAAGCACCTTTCTAGCAGTCTCCCTTGCTAGCTCTGCTGTAGTTACCCAGCTATTTGGTAACTCTTCACTGCCACCCAATGCCTGCCTTAACTCATCCCTGAACTCCACCTCACAATTACCCTTTTTTCAATTTCCACCATTTGATCCTTGGTGCTGCCCTCACACTCCTCCTCCTCTTCTTGATCACCAGCGTCACCCTACAAACCACCATCCTATGCTGCCTAACTACACTTTCTCCGGTCACCACTTTACAGTCTCCAATCTCCTTCAAACTGGCCCTCCTACATAAGATATAATCCACCTGTGTGCATCTTCCTCCATTCGTGTATGTTACCCTATGCTCCTCCCTCTTGTTAAAATATGTATTCAACACAGCCATGTCCATTCTTTTCGCAAAATCCACTACCATCTGACCTTCTGTATTCCTTTGTTTAACACCATACCTACCCATCACTTCCTCATCCCCTCTGTTCCCTTCACCAACATGCCCATTGAAATCTGCTCCACTCACCACTCTCTCACCCTTGGGTACAGTCATCACCACTTCATCCAATTCACTCCAAAATTTTTCTCTCTCATCCATTGCACACCCAACTTGTGGAGCATATGCACTAACAACATTCATCATTACACCATCAATTTCCATCTTCATAAACATTACTCTATCCGACACTCTTTTCACTTCCAAAACACTTTTCGCATACTTTTCCTTCAGAATAACTCCTACGACATTTATCCTCCCATCCACACCATGATAAAACAATTTGAACCCACCGCCGATACACCTAGCCTTACTCCCCTTCCATCTTGTCTCTTGCACACACAATATACCAACCTTCCTTCTGTCCATCATATCAGCTAGCTCTCTTCCTATACCAGTCATACTACCAACATTCAATGTTCCGACCCTCACTACCACAGTCCTAGACTTTCTCCTCTCTTCCTGCCTTCAACCATGCCTTCCGCCTCTTCTCCTCCTTCGGCCAGCAGTAGCCCAATTTCCACCAGCACCCTGTTGGCTAACAGTACTGGTGGCGGTCGTTGTTAACCCGGGCCTCGACCGATCCGTAATGTAAACAGTAACTGGTGACTGCATGAAAAGTTTTGGCGAAGTTTTACGCCGGATGCCCTTCCTGACGCAACCCTCCCCATTTATCCGGGCTTGGGACCTGAACAAAGAAATGCACTGGCTTGTGCATCCGCATTGCCAATAAAAACCAATATAATAATAAAGTAAAAATGAAATACTGGCACTTCCCCACCTACCTGTTAAAGAGAGAGAAGAGTTTAAGAAATGAGTTATGGAAATTATTTAGCAGTTATTAGGGAAGGTAGAAAGTAATCCAGAAGTTTATACTAGTGATGGGTTAAAATGAAAAAGGAGTTTAAAACAGAATAGAAATAAAAGAAAAAGAGATATGATTAAGAAATAATGCAAATTATTTAGAGGGACTGACAAATGTTAAAATACTGCAGAATAAGGGAGTACCTGGATGGCATGCATGAGTTCATAACGATTGCTGTTAAGCAACTGTTTTTGATAATAAACAGTTAGTATAATGACAACCAAAGACAGTAGAAATGGTTGTTGCCAAACTTAGGGTAGCCTATAACAAGAAAAATAACCAGAAATCTTTTACAGACATTAAAGATATTTCGGGAATTTTATGAAAATTCGCATAAAACAGAGAAATGGGGAAATCAAGAAAAAGCAAAATGGAAATATTTATGGAAGACTGAAATATGCTAAGGTTAGAGGCAGATGAGGCTAAACAATTAACAGCTGAGGCAAAATAGAAACTGTGATGTATAACCAATCGGGAGGAAAATATTCAGCAACAGATGGTACTCCAGTGGACATTAGGAGGGAAGAAAGTGATAAAGATCTAGAAGGTTTTGTTTAACAGTACTTTGAAAGGAGGGGGAAGTACCAACATCCTGGAAAAAAGCTGGTGACTAATACCTAAAGACAGTAAAGACCCTTCAGATCCAGCTTCATATGGGCACATTTCAATTTTAAACTATGACCATAAAGTGTTTATTTCTATAATTTCTAAATAAATGGCAAAGGTGTTGCCAAAATGAAAAATATGGGTCAAAGTGTTTTTTTGTGGAGGGAAGGCAAACGTTTGACAACATTAATAGAACAATGATGATCCAGTGGGAAGCAGAATGTAAGAAAATACTGCTGCTGCTGTTGGTGGGTTTTGATGCAGAGAAAGCACTCACCGCAGTATGAAAGGATTTTACGAGTACAGCAATAGAAGCATCTGCATTCCATGATACAATAACAAGGTTAATTATGAGACTATTTGAGGGAATGGAAGCAAAAATCAAAATGGCAGGGTTCTTCTCTGATAAGAGAACCACTGTCAAAGAACATAAGGGATTTGGAAATTCAAGGATATAACTGGTATGGTATTCAAGAAAAGTTGGCTTTATTTGGCAACATTATTATTTTGTACCTGATAAAACCAGAAAAGGACATCTCAGTTCCAAGTTTTTTTTTGATATATAAAATTAACTGATATAAAACAAAGGCTATAACTGTAAACTATATACCCCCACATAAACTGGTTTAGCAATACCCATATTTATGTGGAAATGATAAAATGAGGTTATTTGAGAATACAGATTAAAAAGGATCCTGCTATGGCAGCTAATGATATATGGGAAGAGATTAAACAAAAGGTAATATAAAAACTGAGAAACTGGAAACTCTTGCCTGTGGATATGGATAGCAAGTTATCATCAGTAAATTTTTTTTTTTAGTTCTTTTAGTTTTATACACAAGTCAGACATATTTTTATCAACTAGATAAATTGTGGATAGGAATTAAAGAGTTGGAATTAATAAAGAGTTGAAGGATTTTAACTGGGAGAGGAAGAGATTAAAAGTCAAGTGGGATAAGTGGATTCTTCCAACAGAACAAGGTGGTTTAGGATTACCCGATTTGAAGGAATATTTTAGTGTCACCCAGTTAAGGTTCTTGTACATAACAGAAGCAGCAAGCTACAATTCAAAGTGGAAAGAGATGATGAAAAGCAAGGGGGGATTCAAGAAATAAGGAGAGAGCGAGTGGGGTTTTGGATGCAGATCCTTAAGGAGAATAACAGTCATACAGAACATTATATTCATAGAGTAGCAGAAATCCTACAAAGAACTAAGCCAACATGGGAATGGAGAAAGGAGATGCTGCTGATATGGATGGCTGCAGTTAGGGGTACTGACAATAGGCAAGAAGAAGCTAGAATGTACTGGAGAAAGTTGGCAAAAGAACTAAGGTATACGGAACAAATAATTAAACACAGAAAGGTAATACAATGGGAAGAGATCAAAATGATATTTGGACTGCAGGCTAGAGACTGTCTTCCCTGTCAGGGATTAATATCAGAGTACAGGCAAATAGAAAGGGATAGGGGAATCCTAAGTGAAAGACCTGCACTGGTTGAGTTTTCAGTTGAATCTAGAACAGAACATACTGTTAAAAAGGGATAGTTAGTTGGGCATATAAAATACTGAGCAATAACTATAGGAATCAATTAGATGAAATCAGAAAATATGGGAGAAAAGATTACAAAAGCAATATGCACAGAAACAATGGGAGGACATATGTATGGCTCCCAAATATGCAACAAAGTCTACAAGATTTAGGATTTTTGCTTGGGAAGTGTTTACATAGGTGCTTTTATACCCCAAGCAGACTCCAATTACTTTTTTCTCGAGTAGATGGCAAATGCTGGAGATATGATGGGGGAAGAAAGAGATAGGTAAGAGCATATGTTGTGGGAGTGTAACTAATGAGTTGGAAGACTTTTAAAAAATCCCTACATAGTACTCTGTCAGGAATACTGGGTGAGCAAATTACTTTCTTGAGCTGGGATACAGGATCGGAGTTGCCTAAAGGCCTTAAGATTAATTTTGGTGGCTGCTAAAAAACACAATTACTAGAAATTGGAAAATTCTAACTCAACCACATCTGAAGTAATAAATATTGTAACAAAGAAAAAAGAATAGCAAGTGAGATATTTAGAAAAGGGTAGGAGTAAATTAAATAGAAAAAATAAATAAAAATTTGGGAACAATAAATGCAAAAAAAAATGCTTTGGAAGAGGAATGAGGTTTTAAGAGAAGGCAGAATTTACACAATTTATGTAATGTTGGATTGATTATATTGCAAGAAGAATATATGTGATGTATAATTTTTGTATATGTGAACTGTATATGTGAACTTCATAATGTAAGTCTACTTATATCACAAGTGATAGAATGTAGTTAATTTTTTAAACATTTTAACAAGTTTATAAAAACCTTAAAAAGGATAATTAACATCCTAAATGTTAAGGGCAATCAAGGGCTGCTAGATTCCATCCAAGCTGAAGCACAACAAAGACATGAAAAGGCTAAGCATCAAAAGGCCTTTATGGAACAAAGGAGACGACTTCTCAGCCTGGAAAAGTCATCTGCCAGGTTGTCCTAATGCCTGCATCTTTTGTCCTAATTATTTCTCTGAGGACAGACCTCTTACTAGAGAACTGCTTACTTAACTACATTCTCCAAGACGATTTTTGGAGGCCTTATTTTATCCAGCTATGTGAACACTGGTTTTAAGTGATGGTCACTGTTGATGAGATATCCCGACCCCATGTATAAAATGTTACTCATGCAGATTTATGTATAGTTGTTATATGCAACTTGCTTTCAGGCCTTCTGCCCAGGCTGTAGTTGAAAATAATCTGTGCAGTTCAGTCCAGTTTCTTGCAACATAAACAAATGCTGGTTTCTGTATTCTTTTAGGTTACTGATAGTGAGAAAAGCCTCTGATGGCTTTTCAGCGATTTTATTTTCTTGGTGATAAAGTACAGAGTCCAGCTTTGCAAAATAAATGCAACAACCTTTAAAATCAATTCATTTAAATCTATAACACATACAGTTCAACTAAATCAGTGAAAATGATATTGTGGAATGTATTAGGGCTTAAATCTACTAGAGAGAGGAAAATGTGACTGTTGCCCTAAAAAGAAATCAGGCCACAGCAGCCTTTCTTCAAGAGGCTAAACAGAGATTAGGCAGAGGAAAATGTGTTATTTTGGGCAAATGAGGTAAGGTTATCTATAGCTGTGCTTCCATTTCAAAACTGGAGTAGAATACACGTTCCATAAGAATATGGCAAATTTCAAAACACAACGATGACAAATCAGACAGGCCAATCTTGTACAATAAGCATTGAGGATGCAGAAAACAGTGTTAGTTAACATTTACACTCAAAATTTCATCCTAAATAATTCTTAAATTAAGCCCCTAAGGAACTAGATAAGATGGATAAATGTTGTCCACACATACCACTCAACTGTACAGATTTTTGCAGAATGTCCAGATTTTTGCCTGATATTTTTGGTCCGTTTTTCATAAAATTATGGTTTTCTGGCAAATTAGTGGTGAATCATTAAGGACTGAAGTTAGAAAATAATGACAAACATTTGAGTTTCAGACTTCAGACCCTTCAGACAATTCATACTAATGCAAAACTTGTTTGTTACGCTATCAACTTTCTAAGTTTGTAAGAGCAATATTTAAAAAGTGTCCCTATTTTTGGGCCTTTGTCCCACTTTTATATATGGCTTTGTCCAGATGTCTTGCTCGAATAGCTTGAGAGGTATGGTCCACAAGCATCTCACTTTTTTAGTGTTACATTAAATTAATTATTTTACAAGTCTGTACAACACAGACAACCCAAGAAACATATGTGAAGGTGTGGATGAGTGGAGGCTGATGGCTAGGAGAAGACATGATCACAGAATAGGCAGGTAATGCAGATACAGCAATCCAGAAGAATCTTCCCACAGCTACCCTAACTGATGCCCAATACTACAGATGATAAAAAAACACTCCAAATTGCTGCAATTTTAGTTACTACAGCCTGTGACTACTTAACAACAATGTTAAGGACCAGATTATGAAAATCCCTCTACTAAAATGTGTGGCTCTGAGCAGAAGAAAATGGACAGACATAAGTCATAACAAGTCCTGGTTACTCTGTAAACAGTTTACTACTAAGAACAAAGCTGTTTCACATGTAGCATTGACCTGCTGGCAGGGTTTAGCATTGTACATGGATTTCTGGGGTACATTTCTGGTGTTATCCACACAATGCATGAAAGGCAACACAGTACATCAGTATAGTTTACAAAGCAGTCAGTTCACGGACCATAAAAAATCTTGCCAAAACCCACACACATAAAGCGTATCTTCCCTCCAGGAGGGAAAAAAAAGTCATCATGCCCAGGGTGAGCATCTTCCCTCCAGGAGGAATTTACAAGCACTCATACAACTGTCAAGGTTTGCTTTAAAAGGAAGTGAGGATATCACTTCATTTTCTATGTTCTGTCATCTTTGGGTCATGACTGAAAAGAGCTTTTAGGCCAATCCCCTATCCGGTTACTAAATAGCAAGTAAGTAAATAAGAGATGGGGAAGCATTAAGTAGTAAATCTGTCAAGCCAGTGTGTATTACTTACTTATTTATTAATAGCAGTTCAAGTCTTAAACTTAAGTATTTATGTAGCCATTTGTTTTATGGTGGTGTAGGAGATCAAGGAAGATCAGGTCCTTGACAGCGAGGAATGCCAGACATGTATCATTGCAGAGGAATCTATAAAACAGAGAGCAGAGGTATAGCACCCCAAGCCTGACTTGGTAGCTGAAGGTCTTTAGTACAGTCATCTTTTCAGTTAGAGAATATCTGGAGTCTTTCTAGCTGTTTGATGCATTTGGGGAGATATAAAATAAAAATGCTTCTTTTAGATTTTAACTGGTCTGATCAGGGCAAAGTACAAGGGAAGGATAGCCTACTCTGCCCTGAATGAATTACCTTTTAATTATTAACTGAGCTGGACAGAAGAATTTTCTGACTACTGTTGCAACATGATGGGCAAAGGATAGGGAACCGTCTGTGAAGATGTCAAGATATCCGACGACCATATCAGTCAAGTGGGTTGTTGTCTATACTGCAAGCTGCTGTGAGATCTGTTTACTAATTGTGGCAATGCTTCTTTGCCTTTAATTTAAGCCCATTTCTAACACACAATTATTCTGTATGGACTTTGGCCCTTGCTGTGGTAACACAACATCTGATGCTAAACAAGTAACAGCATACAGTTTGACTAACTGGTAAATTTTGTTAGGCATATGTCCAATTTAGTGTTTGACTTTCGAGAAGTACATAGTGAACAGCATCAGATTCTAGACATCCTACTTGTCCAATTTTGGTACCTGATTAGCTAAGATTAGAACCAATTTTCAGTGACATGTTTGATTCTGGGACTAGAAAGGCTTTTAACACAGAGATCAGATAACCACAGCATCTGTTTCTGATGATCTCCTCACCTACAGACAGCACTGAATACCTAGTTACCTGAAATTCACTCAACCTCACTATTTTGTTAAGCTTCTGCCTTTTTTGTAGTTACATGGGGCTTCCACAATAGCCTTCTATGCTGAGCTTACTTGAAACAAAGGCCTCTGGATGTATGTACCATTTTAAAAAAAACTGTTCCACATCATTAGCAACCTTTCAGCCGACACATTTTTCTGCATTTTGTTTTGCAGTTATGATGCAGATGCAGCAGCCGTGGGAATATATACTGATGGCTGCAACTTAAATAAAGACACTAACATTTCTGTCCCATCCTTGCACCTTCCCAGGTAATACTGCACTCATGTCCTTAGTGATACAGTATACATCTGAAAAAATGGTGATGTCTATGTTCTTTAAAATGTTGGCAGCATACAAGCCATGTTCCTAGATGAATCAAGAGCTTTGAGACTTTTTTTTGTTAGTTATTTGCATGGCAGTGGATTGTTGACATCAGGGTGGCAACCTACTGGATATTTTCTAAGACAAAATGAAGTCTGATTTACTTAGTTTAATGAGATGATGTATATATTATAGGTTAATAGGTTGGTACTAGGCTATCGGCCCTTGGGCCTATACAAGCCTAGCCATAACAATTCCCTGGCTATTTCTTCTCACACTATTTACTTCCTTGAACCCCTGTCTAGCAGGCCGACTGACGTGATCCCCGGGGTGAATTTCCTTTCTCCCATCCAATCATCAAGGTTCCTTTTGAAGAGGGCCAATGAGGTGCTTTGTTTGACATGTATGGGCAGTCTATTCCAGTGTCTGGGGAGTCTCTGGGTCAGGAACCTATCCCTCCAACATGTTTTGTTTATTGTGATAACAAGGTTTAGATCCCTGGAGCGTGTGGCTCTGAGGGATTGGGATTTCTTTAGGTGTAGCATGTCCAACAGCTCTGGGTTTGACATGGCCTTGTATGTTAAGCAGAGATCACCTCGGAGTAGACTATATGCAACAGAGTATAGCTGGAGTTTTTTAAGGCGGTCAGCATAGGGCATCTGCTTTAGGCCTGTAATTCTTTTCGTGAGATTTCTGTGGCCTTTCCCAGTTGTTGCAGATGTCTTGAGGGGTACATACCAAATGGGGCATTGTATTCTATAATGGGTCTAATGAGGGATGAGTACAGTGGGACAATGACCTCCATTTTTCCAGATGAAAAGCCCTTAGTGATGAGGTGTGCCACATAAAAGGATTTCCTGACTGTTGTGGCGATGTGGTTATTGAAGGTGAAACCACTGTCCACCTGTGTCCCTAAGTCTCTTATCACACTTTCAGTGTCTCAAATTCTGGTAATAATGGCCGCACAGGTAAAAAATGCACCCTCCAAAGCTAAGAATACAGCATCCACGAGACCAGATGACATCCCGGGCTGTGTATTACATGAACTACAGAAAAAAAAAAAAGATAGAGGAAAAATAGCTAGAGCTATCCACAGTCTGATTTTGGACAGCTGAAGAATAGCACTCACAACCGTAGTGCCCTTTCACTGCTACATTTTGCACTAGTGGCTAAGCAAAAGCCCCCTTTGTGCAGATGTTCAGATCAGCACTGCTGCAATTCTTTGCTTTCTTAGTTTTCTGTAGTATGCTACCTGTCATCATTTATACTTTTCTTATTTGCAAAGCTTGCAGCACATTTTACGGTGTCATTTAACATGTAAAGTGAAAGGCGATTTTTTTTCCCCATGAATGTGAAACCATTCTATGGCCTCTATGGCAGGTATCTGGTACAGAGCTTCACAATTTGGTAATTATCTTCTGAAATGATACACACACAACAGCAAGATATGACACAAAATAATAATTCTGCAACTAGGAGAAGTATCATGCAGACAAGGCAGGCTTTTTTTCTCTGCATTAGATAATGAAGATATTGTGGCTGGCCCTTAAAATTGCTTTTATAAAATACTGTAGCCAACATTTGGTTGCTTAAGTTGCCACACAGGGAAAAAGAAAAACATGTCAATTTTCAGAATCCTTTCATTCAAACTTGGTTCTAAATTCCACTGTAGAACATAGTCATTGCTAAAGAGGGTACTGTAAAGCTCATGTGATATTCACTTGTACTATTTCCACATTTGTTTCTCTTCTTACATCTGTAAATAATGGCCGCTCATGGCAGCACCCCCAAATCATTACAGCCAGGACTAGGCTTCCAGGGGGAATAATCACCCCCCTCCAACAATAACAGCAAAAGGGTGCTTGGGTGAGATGATGTTTGCAAGACATATTGTATGAATTATACTAAATAGGATGAACTCTATCCTGTATATCTCCAAAGACATACTAGTATATACTGATTATTCCTCAGCTGTTTCATAAGAATAAATCATTTTTTCTACATCATTTTTCTCAGCAATGTTTTTATTTCTTTATCAATGTATGCATCTGCAGCTATGTTCAAATTTCTAGTTGTCCATTTTACTACTATCTTGCCAATAACTTCTTATTCTCCATCACCTATTATCTTTGCAAGTTCCCTTAAGGACACAGGTGGTGGGTCAAAAGGCATTCCAGTGGTGAAATATCATTACCTGCATTTTAAATATTGGCAAGAAACTTCTCAGTCATATGCGAAGTCCTCAGCAGGCCATGTCTCCCAGCAAGACATTAGTGCAGTATCAAGCTGCTGGAGGTAAACGCATACTGGGGTTAGGGTGGGGAATTAATGTACCAAGTCAAGTTGTAACTTGGTATATCAATCACGTAGACTTCATCTAAAGCCTCTTCCTTGAATCTCTGGCCAAGCTGCAAAAAATGTCTTTCTGAATCCAACCTATGTAATATGCCCTTACAAAACCAATGTTAAGACATAATGCTGTTGATTAAAAATTAGAAGATTTCACTGTGCTTGGCATATGGATTTTCATTCAAGATAATATTCTTTGGGCACAACCCTCAGACATCCAATAGGATTTTTAAAACAGAAGCTAAACAGTATGTCTGGTTAAAAAAAAAAAAAAAAAAAAAAAAAAAAAGTCCTCTCATTGCTTCCTCGAGCTATAATTACTACCCCACTCTCGCCCCTGCACTTTTCCTACCAGCTCACATCGGACCTTTACACTCTATACTAACAATACTATTACAAACAGAATCCTTGAGTAAAACACAATCCTCTAACAAATCTGTTGAATATGTGACCTTTACTAATATCATAAAACATATTATATAAATAAATAATTATATTTACTAATATTATATAACAACTAATATACAACTAATATTATATAACAACTTCAGCTTCGTGTATATACTGGAAATGGTTAACATTCTCAATATTTAGCTACTCTCCAAAATAAATAAATAAAATTATGAAGAGATTAAGAAAGAGCTTCACAGATCAATATCAATAAAACAAGACAGCAAAACTTATAAATGCAACAAAATTCAATGAATAAATGCAACAGCAGCATTCAAAAATTAGCTTAAAAAAGGGACAAAATAAAGTTTTGGTGTAATTACACATTTCCATTAGTGTTACATCACTTATCACCATCGCAATCCCCACAATGACCACAGGACTGATTAATCATGTACAGAAGAACAACAACAACAAGAAGCACACCTACGCTGTGTAGCACGGAAGCTGCAACCATCATGGCATTTTCACTGTGATCTTCAAAACTTGTCTTACACTTACCAAGCAGAACACTGGGGCTATATTACATAACAGCCAGCTAATACTATCACTAAAGTCTACATAAACATTGCATTTCTGATTTACTGCACTTCTCAAACCCAAGCAAAAAGGAAAATGGGGGTGAATCTGCTGAATAAATAACTTAGCTGCGGATGTACACGAACCAGTATTACTGAATAATAAAGATGACGAAGCCAGTCAGAAGGCTAAAACACAGTTCTAATATTAAAATCCTGAAAGTAACAAATCCACTTGATTAAGCGCTTTCGTCTACATTAAGACAGCATCAGAACCAAGGCAAATGGTGAAGTACAACATTTTTAAATGCAATACAAAGACACACCCATTTTTAAGATTTTAAGATTAGAACTGTGTTTTAGCCTTCTGACTGGCTTTGTCATCTTTATTATTGGAATTGTTTCGAAGCCTGTATACTTGTGGATTCATTTTGGTTACAGTATTACTGAATGGGAAAGGCAGAATGATTCAATGTTAAGTTTATTGTGCAATCCATAGGAGAACCCTAGTCACTGTAAGTACTCTTTATTTCTGTTTGCTAGTCTCCTAGAAAGTCTTTAATCCCGCTATTTGCAGTTTCACAGCACTACTTCAGGAACATCCATACATGGTTGGGGGAAATATCACATTCTAACAGTCATAAAACCGACAACATAAACATTTTAGTAACACTGATGATCATTAAATGAAATCACTAGCTGTTTAAATGGATCAGATATAGGATTGAAAATGTAAAAACAAAACACCTTAGTGAGTTCATAATACAATGGCAATACCTGCTTGATTGCCATCCATATAATAGCGCACATCTATATGTGGAGCTTCAGAAATCCAGTAGATATGAGTGAGGTCAGAAAACTATAACAATCAACTGACAAAAAGTGCACCCCTCAGTAACACATCAGAATCATGCTCTAGTCGTTTGTCCAAGGGCATCAGATATTAACATATATATGGATGCCCTGTTATCTTTGCAGGCTAGGGTAGTATTACATCCTGTTTAACCAACTCATACATCATATGCATTAATAACACTTACTGGACCACAAACAAAAGACAGATAACATCAATTAATTTTAAATATTGTTTGGTTCAGGAAGGCAGCCTGATCCCATGTTCTAGGTGATAATCTGTTCCAAGCAGACATTCAAATTACTAAAATTAAAGTTAAAATTCACAAAACACATTGTTATGACTGGTAACCTGATTAAAACAGCAATGAAACTTTCCCAAGCAGACATTCAAATTACTAAAATTAAAGTTAAAATTTACAAAACACATTGTTATGACTGGTAACCTGTTTAAAACAGCAATGAAACTGTAGCACCAAGAGGGTTAAATGAATTATGCACAAAGTGTTTGAAAACACAATGAATAATACTATGTGTGATATTTACTGAATAACACATTAGACATATTTATTGAGTGTTTAATGAAATCATTGTAGTGGAGGTTCCTTACTGCTTAAGTGTGTTTACCTGGACAGGATAAATGGTAGAGGTCACTGTACTGTTCTTACATACCTAGGTAGCATAAAAACTGAAATTAATTTTTAAAATGAAGTGAAAGTTTATGGTTTTAAGCCAGTTACCCAGTTGTAGTGCTGATTGTTTTGGAAATAGTGTAATTGGTAACCTGAAATTAGGTGAAATAAAACATTTGTGAATAAAGTTAAACTTCATCTAGCTTCATGCCTGTAAGCTTCCAAACTGTTTTACTTAGAATGCTGTCACAAAAAAATACCAGCATGGGACAAATCACAGCTAATTACCTATCAGGAAGTGAAAAGGCTTAAGGTTTACTGAGCAAAATTACTATCCTTTCTCTTTCTAAATAAAGTAAGACAGACAAACACAGCAGCACATAAGATCAGGTATACACATTCTTGCATCCGGTAGAGAGTTAGAGAAAACTGTACCTACTGGCTCTTTAACAGACAAGGGCAGCAGTAAAAGATGAATAAAATTGTCAAAAAATATATCTCAAATATACAAGATGCCTGTGAATTTCCATTTATGTCAAGCAGTAAAATGCTCTCACAGTTGTGCTGTGGTAAAAGATAAAAGAAGGAAAAATCTTAAAATGTGACTTACTAAAAACAAGAATTCCACATATGAAAACAGTTAACAATGCAGTGACTAATTATATCTTTATTACATACCCATCAAAGTTGCCAGAAGACACAGTGATGACATTTCCAGATCTATATGTTCTTGCTGTTCTTTCATGGACAGTTTACCAAAACCTGAAGCATCTTCTTTTTTTATAGAATGGGCCACAGATACTGAAGCATGCAAGTTTACTTCATCTGCGGTATCCTTAACATCCTTCAAAATTTCTACTGTTACCCTGTCACCATGTTGCAATGAAACTGGCTCATTTTTCTCTTCTTCCTTAGGAGGCAAAAGTTCTTTTGGTGGAAAGCCACAGCGTATACTTTGTAAATGGGGAGGCACTTTAAATTCTTTGGCTATGCTTTCCTGCAAATCAGCAAATGTTGTAGACGGCTGAAGAGTCAGTGTTGCCTGGCGTCCATCATTGGTTGTGATTCTGATCTTTTTTTCTTTTATGGCAGACGGAGAATATGGTGTTTTTGTGGGAGTAACAGGAGCAGATGAGGTACCAACTTGAGCAGAAATGGGGGAAACAGACCTTCCTAATCCTTTTTGCTCTTGCTTTAACGCCTCTGTCTTGCGTTTCTGCACTACAGACGCATGTTCTGTAATATTCTGCTGAATCGTTCTTTCAGTTTTACTCATATTCAACTCTTCTTTATGCAATGTTTTACTTTTCTGACCAGTGAGAATAATTTTTGTTGGGGGATCTGAAGGCTGCCTCTGCTGAATGTCATCTGTTCTCTGTGCATGAGCACCATCTATACTGACAGGAGTATATTCATCTGGGTTCTTTTTAGCAGTATGATGCAATATTGTGTTGACAACTTTCTGAACCAAAATCTCACTTCCAAATTCACCTGGAAAATGCTTGGTAACAAGCTTAATAGCAACATCATAAACATTGCTGTTCAGAGACAAATCACTTTCATACTGGAACCAGTACACAGTTTCTCTCACAACTCTTCCATTCCATTCCAGAGTAATGGGAAAAGCTTCAGGAAGATTGTCGTACACTTTACCTTCCCAATAATGTTTAAATCCACAGCCACATTTGCCACCATTTGATCTGATATTAGTTCGGTCTCCATCCATATATACAACTGAGCCATCCCCTCGGACACGCCGCACTGAGGCACTAGAACATAAATTGCAGGCATTAAGGCTGCTTGCCCCATAATCTGGTACTAAAACATCCTTTACAGGATCGTAAGAACACACCAAGTTGTTCAATGGGAAGCTGTAGTTCTTGTCAGATCTGAGTTGACCATGTGTAGCCTTTGCCAGATCATACAACTTTCCACCTGGGGCCAACCATTCTGGAAGAATATTGAGTTCAGAGAGTGCTCCACAAATCAAGCACTTGTGTAAACGATTTTCCAGCACTGCCTTCTTTGCAGCTTCTGTAACTTCATCAGGGTGTGCACCTATCACCCCTGTTCGCCTGTAAACATACTGATGAACATCTGCTACTAATGATGGATGGATGCCATGTTTTTCCATGAATACTTCTTCCATTGCAGTAACTAGTCTTAACAAATATTTGTCTTGAAGACTTCTGTCTCCACCAAGTATACAACTGCCATCTGTTTCTAACCTGATGTAACGCCTAATGATCTCCTGAGGAACACCCCAAGCTTTAGGAAGCAATCTAGAAGGCAATTTTGGCAAGGAAGCACCTTTTATTCCAACAAGTGGTATATAGTGGTTATGACCAGAACTACTCCATGCAATACAAATAGGCTTATTCAACTGTCCATCTTTTCCCATGCAGTTTTCAACAGGTATTAACCCAGGAAGAAAAGTGGCTGAATAATCTCCTGAACTTCTCATTCCACTTAAAGAATCTAACAAAATTATGGGACGATGCAACACGTTTGCTAATCCAAATATATGAATATTACGAAGACCTAGTGGTACCCCTTCAGGTGGGATGAATAAAGGATCACATTCACTAATAATATCTTCCCACTCTGCAGCATCAATAAAGTCCTGAAAGAGTGCTTTATAACTATCCAAATGTTGTTTAAAATTCCGCTTAAGATTTTCTCTTAAAGCATGCCAAAATAACTCCCTACCTACTAGGGCCCGAGACACTGCATGAACCAAACAATGTCCATCACCGTCAACGTGAACAGGAATCAAGCATTCTTGATAGCCACTGTACTTCTTTATTTCTTCTAATGTATCATGCAGATAGCTTAGACTGCCTGACCGATCTTTGCCATACCCAACAGTATTTACATGTTCTGGTTCAATAAGAAAAGCACGATCTCCCAGAAGAGAACAATCAAACATGTCCCCTTGATTCATCTCCTTCAGTAACTTGGCTTTCCCAGTCTGTTTATCCATGCCATATCTAGTTAGAATAGGTGATAACAGCTTGCAGTGGTAGTTGGACAGTCCCATTACCTTGACCAGCTCAGTACCCTTTTTGGAAGCTCCAGTGACTCCAAGCAAAGCATTCCTCAGCAGATTATGCAGCACCACGTCCGGGTCAGTTATTTCTTTAACGTTCAAAAGCGTTTTCTGCTCATGACGCTGACCGCAGTCCGTGCACTCTATACTACCTGATCCATAAGCAGGAAAGAATAACCTCGCCTGGCATTTTGGATCCGGGCAGATTCCTGAAAAAATGCGTTTATCTTTTTTCTTTGAGCCCTGTTGCTGCTGTGACATCGCGACTTATTGTGTTTTGTTTTAATAGGCCGGTTTTTAAAGTCTCATTATTCACAAAAATGCCAAGTTCTTTATAATCCTCTTACTAAATAAGACCGGCAATTTCTATTTTGTTTTGTGTTTTTAAGCAAAATAACATTAAACGCGGAAGCGGCTATGCCTTTATTACCTTTGCATTACTGTCGCCGATGTTTTACGCAGTACCCAATTTTCGACCAACTTTTATTGCGTAAAGGAGAGCTCATTTCATCTAATAGGACCTGCAGAGGGAGAAGAGCGTTTCGTGGAGCTACGATTTTGATTAAAACTACATCTCCCGAAGTGTTTTGCGAGGAAGTAGACGTCGGGATTCGTGCAAAGTCTATTAGTCATTTTGGCTATAGAAAAGTTTGGTTTTCTAATAAAACGAAACTAAAGTTATGTTTTATTCTAAAAAAAAGGAGAATCGACCACTTCCGTAATAACTAAGGTTGTAAAGTGCAGTTGCCACTAATTAGAAGTTGATTTTTTATCGATTTTGAGTAATTAGAAGTAGAAGTTAAGAGTGATAGGGTGATTGTATTGCAGAGCTGTTTCCAAATACGTACTGTTTAAATGTTATATGTGTGTTTGTTTGGTTTTTTTTTTGTATGTTGTACACGTCCCGATTGCCCAGATTTTGCCCCAAATTTTCGGTCGGTAATAAAAATTGTGGTTTTTCTCACACATTTTTGAGAACTGAATAAGCCAGATAATTCATATTTTTCGGAAATGCATGCGTATGCAAACCCAATTATTTCAGCAATTTCTAAGTTAATACGAGCAATATTTAAACTGTGTCTATCCCCGACTGTGGGCCTTTGTCTTAATATTAATTTTAGCTTTGTCCAGATTTCTTGCAGTAAGAGTTTGAGAGGTAAGACTGTACAGCGTTTAGTGATATACATTTCAACGTATTTAAATATGTTATACTGCAGAAGCGCGCATTTAATTCATAAACATTTTAAAAACCGGTTACTCGGGTTCGAGTTTGTTTCACTGTTCTGAAAGATCGGGCGTAGTGTTCATAACTACCAACCTTCTAAATGTAATGTGGAAATGTTAACTCATCTGTTCCTGATTTTTTGACACGATGTTTTGCTGTGTTCCGAACTTCCTCTTAATCCATTTTAACACTGATAATTGTTTTGGGGGATTCATACTCCGATTCTGGACGTAAGGGAGTAAGAGCTAGGGAGGCTCACAGGAAGCTTTTTATGCTTATAACATGTAGTTTTAATGAATTAATATGCTTCAAAATTTTACAAAATGGAAGTCTGTTATAAAAAAATTCTTAACAGTGAATGTGTAACCGACCCCTTCAGTGTGGAACAGTGAGGGACGTGGATTATTAAGACTCATAATGAGTGACATTTGAAAGTATGACTTGTTTCAGTGGTGCCTTCAGTGTCTGATCTGGGTTCTGGAGTTCAAACCTGACCTCAAGTGCTCTTGTGATGTTTGGATGCTCTCTGAGTGTCCATACTGCTCAACTGTCCCTGATTTTAGTTCTGCCCCCTCTTAATTCCTCCTAAAACTGCTGACTTATGAAGAATAGTGGAGAATTGTAGGATCATAGGAGGTTACTAGGCTGACAGCCCCAGGGCCCTTACAAGTCTAGACAAGTTCAACCCGTGTTCCTAAATGTGTCTGGTTCAAGCAGACACTAAAATCAGCACCTGTTGTCTCTGTCCAAGAGGGACACAGGTGGAACCCCCGCAGTGAATTTCCAGTTACTCATCCAAATTGTGCTTAAATAGGGCCAACGAGGAGCTTTGTTTAAAATGAATAGGAAGTTTGTTCCAAAGGTGGCGTAACCTCTGTGAGATAAGTCTGTCTATCCAGGAAGTTTTGTGGATGTCACATACCAGGTTAAGGTCCTTTGAGCTGGCGACCCTTACAAGCCTAGCCAAGTTCAACCCGTGTTCCAGAAGGTGTCTGGTTCAAGCAGACACTAAAATCAGCACCTGTTGTCTCTGTCCAAGAGGGACACAGGTGGAACCCCCGCAGTAAATTTCCAGTTACTCATCCAATCATCCAAATTGTGCTTAAATAGGGCCAACGAGGAGCTTTGTTTAAAATGAATAGGAAGTTTGTTCCAAAGGTGGCGTAACCTCTGTGAGATAAGTCTGTCTATCCAGGAAGTTTTGTGGATGTCACATACCAGGTTAAGGTCCTTTGAGCTGGTGACCCATGTGTCATTTGACTTGTGAATGTGCAGCATTTCCATTAAAGCTGCGTCTGAGATTGCTCTATATGCAAGGCACAGGTTGCCTCTGAGCCGTCTGTAAGACACAGAGTAAAGTGACAATAATTTCAGTCTGTCTACATAAGACAGATCTTGAAGACCCCAAATTTTCTTTGTAAGGAATCTTTGCAGTCTCTGCAGTTGATGCAGGTGTTTGGAAAGGAACATAACCAAAGGGAGCATTGTACTCTATTATTGGCCTGATGAGGGAAGAGTACAGGGGTATTATCTGTTTTTTTTCTGGAAGCAATGTCCTTACTTATGAGATGAGTAATAATAAAATGCCCTTCTTACCACTGTGGAGACAAGGTGATCGAAGTTAAGGTTGCTGTTAACCTGTGTGTCCAGATATTTCACCACTGACTGTGTGCTTAGGGTATTACTATTGATGTGGTAGTTTGCAGGAATGTCATCCTTGCTGAAGGGGATGATAATGCATTTTTTTGCCATAAGTTTAAGACCATGACTTTGGAATTAGTCATTAGTCTGCATAAGATGATCTTGCAGGATGTCGACATCACTAGGTGTTTCAGTGATGGGTCCCAGTTTGCAGTCATCAGAAAACTTTGTCAGCCGCAGTCCTTTAGTTTTAGCCTGTACTTTGGAGAAGTAGATTCTGAACAGTAGGGGTCCCAGAACCGATCCCTGTAGAACACCACTGGTTAAGGGTCTGTTGGAGGAGGTGGAGTCACCTATTTTAACCGTACGAGTTCTATCAGTGAACCAGTTTGCAACCCACCTGACAGTATATGGGTTGATACCCGGCTGGGTGAGTTTATTAATGATGCCTGAGTGGGGGAGTGTGTCAAAGGCCTTGGCTAAGTCTAGGTAGGCTGTATGCACATATTTGCCCTTGTTTAGGTCTTTGGTGATTGTCTCAAAGAAGTCCACCAAGTTTAACAGTCATGATCTCAACCTTGACAAAGTCAAACTAGGTGGGTTCGAGCATTTGGAGATTTACTATATATTTGTTAATAAGGTCCATGATGATTTGTTCCATGGCCTTGCAGATAAGGCTGGTCAGGTTAATGGCACTCTAGTTCCCAGGGTCCTTGGGTACCCCCCACCTTTGTGCCGAGGGATGACGGTAGCTGTTTTCCATTCCTCTGGGACGAAACCAGTGCTTAGTTTGTGATTGAAAAGCGTGCTCAGTAGTGATGCTAATTCTTGATTTAACCCATGTAGAAGACAGCCTGGGATGTTGTCTGGTCCCATAGAGGCTGTGTTTTTGGCCTTGGAAAGGGCATTTAAGACCTGCTTCTCGGAGACACAAGGCATGGACAGGTGTTAGGGATGCTTTGGGGTATATATGGCAAGGACAGGGGAGTGATGCTTTCACTGAACCTGTCAGCCAGCAGGTTTGCTGTATCCACCTTGTGGTTACCCTTGGTTAGGGAAGCTAATTTGGATTCATAGTTGGCGTTGGAGGACTTCACTAGGAGTTTTGTTTGTTTAAGTTGAGGAAGGAGTGTTTCTAGTTTTGAGACTGTTCCTTCCTACTCTTAGCAATTTCTTTCTCCTGTTGTACAGCCTATTAATGGCAGTTGTCCACCAGGCAGGTTTGTTTTTCCTTGAAGATCTTGCTTTGGTTCTATCAGGTACGGCAGAGTCAATACAGTTGTACAGATGCTTGTATAAAGCATTGGTATATAACTCAGCATAGGTGTCTGTTCTATCAGTGGGGGGAGGGGCTATGAAGCTATTTATGCCATCACGCAAGAGGTTGTTATTGGCCTTGGAGAAGTTTTTTAGTCTAGTTGTTGCTAAAGGGGGGGGGGGTCTTGTGTTATATCTGTTATAGTTACTTCTAGCAAGACTGATTTGTGGTCAGATCTCACCAGGGATGACCACACACTGGGGGAGGTGCAGCGGTCCTCCATGTTGGTGAGCACCAGGTCCAGGTTGTTTGAGCCCCTTGTTGGTGTGTCAACCAGCTGATCCAGGACATTGGAGTTAACGAAGTCCAGGAACCTTTGGGCAAATGAGTTAGAACACGTATAATTTGGGTCTATATCACATAGTCGAAGTCTTATAACTTCGAACACGTAATGTTTGAACCATTATGTTAGAAGTTACAAAACTTTGACTATGGATAAAAAAAAAAAAAAAAAACGGAAAACAAAATCAACTGTTTTAAGCAGGAGGGCAAGCCCCCCTGCACCCCCCCTGCTACTTAGCTATACCAACTCTGAGATTGCACCCCATTGAACAAACTGGAAACCTCTGCTTATGGAGATCTCCATTCAAACGCTCAAACTTTTAGAAATTCGAACTTATTGTCTCGACCATATGAGGTTCGAACTTGTAAAAGTTCGACTACGTGATAGGAACCTGTATAATTTACCCATTCTATGGACAGCTAATCAGTCACCCAAAACCAGGGTGTTTCGTTGTATTTTGATTGACTCAAGTAAATCCAAGTAGGCTGAGTGGATGTCCGGATTCATGGAGGGTGTCCTATTGCTGGCAATGACCTGAAGAGAGGTCTTATCTACAGTCAATTGCACCTGAAGTAATTCAAGGGAATCGTGCTGTTTAACCAGTCTAGAGGTTTATTTATCTTTAATGTATGTTGATTTACAGCTTTCTTTAGTTCTCACGCCTTCAGTTTGTGGTCTGAACGGTTGGAAGTAAATGTAACCTAGTATAGCTATGGTGCTCTCTGCAGCCTTAAACCAGGTGATGTTTGGATGTTATGTTACGCATAAATAATGACAATAATTTGAGAATATTTTACTTCAGAAAATATCTAGTCATTCACATTCCTTTATTCTGTCAATGCTTAAGGTTAATAGTATTAATATTTTAAAAGTGCCCCTGATTGTCCCAATTTTTTTCTGGATTTGTCCCTGATTCTGTTGAGATTTGTCCCTGATTGGCTGAGAGCTGTGTATGAGCTTTCTTGGCTTGTTGTTTTGGGGAAAGTATAGTGAACTACCTCCATAGTATTTATTAATTAAATTGCTCTCTTACTCTCCTGTACTTGTTTTCTTAGATGAGTTACAATCTAACCTGGCACCTTTGCCCACACCCCTTTCTCTTCTCAAATATTCCCTTCTCTTAGTTATAACTGATCATTCTCTAATGTCCCATTCCCTCCATTTAGCAGTTAGTTTGCTCTCTTGCTGTCTGTTTGTTGTTTTACTCTCCAATACTTGTTTTCATAGGTAGGAAATGTTTGTCGTGTACCCCTTTTATTCTTTTTTCCCCTCAGTCATTCTCTTCTCTTAACTATCATCTTCTACTTTCTGTTTTATAATCTGTTCTCTCCTTCATTAATTTTCCTCTTTTTCACATCCCTCACTCTGCTGTTAGCACTGCTCTGTAAATTTAATTTATATTTATTTGTTAACCAGGTAGCGCACTGATCAGTACTGACAAATTTTAAGTTCATATTCTTCCACAGTTCTTGTCATACAAAATCGAAGACAATTGAGTTACAGGACCACTTATACCTTGTCGGTCCACATCCTCATGCTGTAGTCCCTACTCAGGAAAGACAAAACAGGTCATTCCCAGAATGAGTACCCATCCAGTCATCCAGGTTTAATATGAAGAATGCTAGGGTGTCGCTTTGCTTTCTTGCAGGGGAAGTTTGTTGTGAAGGTGAGGTAAGCATAGGGCAATAAAATTGTTTTTCTAACACATTTTATTTATGTTCTGGTGGAGATTTAACTCTTTAGTTCTGGTATTAAAGGGGCTATTTTCTTATGAAGTTGCAGGCGATCAGTGAGGATGGGGTTCCAAATGGCCCAGAGCAGAAGGCATACATCACCATGTAAGAGCCTATAAGAAACCAAGTAAAGGGATATCACTTCAAGCTTATCCTACTACCTTAGGGATTTTAGGCCACCAATCCTCTTGGTTAGGAACCTGTGGGACTTTTCCATTTGCTTAATATGTCTAGAAAGGTAATCCACAAAGGACCATTGTACTCAGTTGGTCTAATTAGAACTGCATGAAGAGGAATTATGACCTCTTTTAACCTTGATGGTATGCCTGTAGATATTGGTTGTTTTAAATAGAAGGGATTTCAGACTATTGCTGATAGTAGTAGATGGAGAGGGAATTATCATCCCAGGTTCCAAGATTCCTAATTACGTTATCATTTTGGAGCAGGGTATTGGCTATTTTGTATGCTGAGGGAATGTGTTACTTACCAAATCTAACAATACTATACTTTTTTTGCATTTATTTTGAGGGTTTTTTCATGTATACATCTTGTTTATTAGGGTTAGTTCCTGATGTCATGAGTGGGTATCAGAGGGAGTATTAGCAATAATGCCCAGTTTGTGGTCATCTTCAGACTTAGTTAACCATTGGTCCTGATTCCTGGTCTGGAGCTCAGAGAAGGAGAAGCTTAAAAGGAGGAGTCCCTGTACTGAGTCTAGGGGCATGCCATTAGTTACCTTCATACTTTCTTAGTAGGTGCCTAACCCCTTAACAATGTGGGTTTTACCTTTCAGCCAATTGGCTATCTACCTCCTCTCATCGTATATGTCTACTTTTAAGGCACTTGGCTTGTTTATAGTGGCAGCATGGGGTATAGTGTCACATGCTTTGGTCAGATCTAAGTAAGGTTTGTGAATGGAATGGCCACTATCAGCAGCCTGTGTGACTTTCTTGAAGATAACAAAACTGAGTAAGCAGGATCTTCTTTTGACTAAGCTAATCTGATGTGGCTGTAGCCTGATAATGTTTTTGATATCATAGTTTATGAAGTAATGTATTGATGTATTCCATGGCTTTGCAAATCAGGCTAGTCAGACTAATGGGTCTATCATTTCCTAGTTCAATAGTAGAGCCACTCTTCTTATAGGGGCATCAGCACAGCAGTTCACCAATACTTTAGAAACCAGTCCAGTGTAGCTAAGCTAATGTTAAACAAAATTAAGGGTTGGTTCCACAAGGGCATGTTTTATGCTGTTTATTAAACAGTTATGCAAATTATCAAGCACCATGGAAGTAATATTTCTGGTTTTAAACAGCACCTTTTGATGTAAGGGATTTGAGGAATTAAGACAGTTTTTACTGTGATAAAGTTTGCACTAATTTGTCAGTCATGTCTGCTGGGTCTGAGTGGGTGATGCCATTTTGGATTAAGTTCAGAACATCGCTGGTTCCAAAGAGTTTTGTTAAATTTTCATCTTTACATTAATTAACTGTTGATCTGTTTGCTTGTTCTTCTATCTTAATAAAATGTGACAAATTTCATTACTTCTGATAATGATTTTGATTTGATGTTGCCTTACTGGTTAAGCCTATACAGGGCTAAATTCGATCAGGGTTCTAGCCTGATTAACAAAAAAAAAGTTTTCTTGGCCAATTTTTTACCCCAATCTGGGACACAAGGACAAAGACAAAAGTAGTCTACATTACTGCAGACACTCAGTATGGATTATGGAGAAGGGAAGAAATCAAACGAGACACATTCTGTACGAAACAAAAAGTGGAAGACAAATTTAGCACAAGGGTTATACAGGTTTTAGTAAATGTAAATGCAACTGTTTTATTAGTGAGCAATTGTTATCTATACTGCTAAGATATGTTTCATGGTTTTGGGTGGTTGAAGTATGATGAAGAGTTGAGATATAAGCCAGTAAATCTTTACTGGTCATGGATTTTCTTAAATCTTTCTTGTCCATTGGACAATAAATTGGGAGTACAGCATGCTAAATATGGGTTTTTCATCAAGTACGCCAAAGAGGAAACAGTAGGGCATGTGCTGACTGATGGGGGCAAAGAACATTTTTCCTGTTTCAAATTCAACAGTGTTCATTTGCAGGGCCAGTGGACAGTGTTATCAATAAGTGTAAAAATGTCCTGCAAACAATGCAGGAAAACTGCAGTCTTCATACCCAGCGCAGCTACCATGTAACAGTTATTTATATTATATGGTATGGCTTTTTATTATCAAGTAGGTTACTAGGCTGATATGCTGCAATATGTATATAGTTTCAGTTTGAGTTTTTATGAAAAGCAGTCAGAATGAACTTTATGTTGTACATATTCAAGACCTATACACTTATGAAAGCAGTGTAACGTATAACATTAGGCATTTATTCAGGAGCTTCACCTTGAACAGGTTATAGTGGAAGCATAAAATTGCATCTCTTTTTTTATGAAAAACATTAATATAGCTGCTAGTGAACAGCCATCCTCTTCCCCTAAACAGTACAGTTTGGCATAATTTAACTCTACAACCATTTAAATCCAGAGACAAACTGCAAAACACTGTAATAAGGTCACAACATTTATGAAAATTTTCATTATTAAGGTGCTAATGTATATTTTTTATTTTTTTTGAGCATGTTAAGTCATTTGAACTTTCACCTCCTTTGAACATGCTTAGTGGTTTAAGAAGTTAAGTCATGGAATTTTCTTGTGTGAGTAAGTATATGTAAATTTGAATTGATGAGGAAAACTTAATTGCAGATGGGTTAAACATGATCACTACCTCATCAAGCTGAATGGAGACATTTTTACTACTTCTCACAGCCTTTTTATGGCAAAGTTCTCTTGCATACATCCAAGAATGATGGAAGCAGACAGAAATAATCACTTGAAATGTGTTTTAATATGGCTTTCTTTATGATATACTGAAACATTTTGTTAAATTACTAAATGATAAATGCTAACTGCGTGGCTCTGAGCAAGTCACTTAACCAGACACCTCTCTCGGGCTGAGTCTGGAAATGGTGCATGGAGATTAGTGCTATACCCCAGAAAACAAATATAAATAATTACATTTTTGCAATGCTTCCTTAGATTTACCTGAATATGTAAAGAGTTTCAGTAATTTTAAAAATTGTGGATTTTGTGCAGAGAGCAAGATGATTTTAGGTGCAATTTTCCATTGGACTTGATCGTTGCATCTCTGTGCCCTGAAACTGTAGTCATGAATTCCTGACCATTGGGTACCACTTGCTTCATTACATATGCAAGAGCCTGGATGACATTGTGACATCTCCACGCTGGGCCAGTAATCAAGGAGCCTGAATCCTAACTACTGACACTGGAGAGGGACGTTCACTTGGAATACAAATGGATACACTTAGTATTTCCAGATGCAGACCTGTCTGCATGAAGCACAATTTCCTTAAGAGTACACAGGGAACACACTCAGTCCAGGGTCTGGATTTCTCAGTATCTGTCTCTCCCCAGGTCACCAATAAGACTCCCCACTGGCACAGCTGTAGGGGTAAGTCCTCAGCCGAGTGCCCAAGCCAAGTCCTTCAGCACCCTGTCTATGAAACCAGTGTTTCGTGTCTCTGCCACAAATAGCTGACACACACAGTCTTTGAAATTTAATTTTTACACACACACCTGGGAAAGGCTGGCACAGATTACCTTATGTGCCCCCTTCTGCCCAGACTATAAGGTAGTTATCACTGCCACCAGTCAGTTACTATAAAGCTCTTAAAAGGGGGCATCCAATTCTACACAGTGAAGTTAATATTAATGCAAATAGTAATGTTGACCAAACAGCAGGTCTTTCGGGAGTGGGCAGAGTTATCAATAAATAAATATGTACAAACTCTCAAAACTTAAATATTTTCTAAAAAGGACCAGCCACAATGAAAAGCCTATATATATATTTACTAATAAATAATATATGAGCATAAAAATACTAAACATCTGTTTACAGTAAACAACTGAGTTTCAGCCACAGGGAATATTAAAAATAATAGCAATGAAAAGTTTCTCACAGTTATAGTTCCCTGACTAATCTAAAGAGAATTACTGTTCCCAAGTTAAGTTACTTACTGAATAGAGCAAGGCATGATAATGTGGGTGAGTGGTACTTGTCAGATCCAAGGCAGAATGCTAATGAAAATCCTACTAGGACAGCTGAACTTTATTTGGGGTTAATCAGAGTCTCTTTAATTGACGGCAGGTGTGTACCCAAGAAGACTGAATTAAATCAAAAGGTGCTTCAACAAAGTATTGGTTTAAGGGTGTGGACACTTATGCAACCAGCTTATTGTATTTTTTTTATTCTTTATATTTTTCTCCTAACAGATTTGTTTGTTTTCCAATCAAATTGTACAGGTTATAGGTCACATTAAAGATGGGAAAAGTTTTGAAATGATTTATTGTGGTCTCATTTTTTATATCACAAAAACCTGGCATTTTAACAGGAGTGTGTAAACTTTTTATATCCACTGTATGCGTTACCATACACACAGACAGAGCTTTGCTCAGATATTTTGAAAGTCATAAAACAATTCCACTCATCCTACAGGAGCTACAACCTATATTCTAGCACAGACATTGTGTCTCTGGCTTCATTCAAAATTGTGAGATAACATATTTATGGTTTAACCCATAAAGTAATTTAATTTCAAGAATATTTTGCAATGTCAGGTGAATTAAGATTAACCTCTTCACGTCCAGTATATGCTGTTACAATGTATACATTTCATTCAGTTACAATAATACATGTACATTTCTTTTCCTTCCAGCAGGGCTCACTGTTGATACATTTTAACACAAACAAACCTTACAACTACATTTTCAGCACAAGCATCTGGTTCATAGGTTGGTACTAGGCTATCAGCCCTAGGGCCTATACAAGCCTAGCCATAAGAATTCCCTGGCTATTTCTTCCCACAGTATTTACTTCCCTGGACCCCTGTCTAACAGGATGACTGATGTGATCCCTGGGGTGAATTTCCTATCTCCCATCCATTTGTCAAGATTCCTTTTGAAGAGGGCCAAAGAGGTGCTCTGCTTGACATGTATGGGGAGTCTATTACAGAGTATGGGGAGTCTGGGTTAGGAACCTATCCCTCCAGCATGTTTTGTTCATTGTAATGACAACTGTACAAGTCAGTTTGATATACAGATGATGTATAATTATTTTCAAAATTCCAGCTAGCTGTGCTGGCATATATTACAAATCCACTGGCCAATTTTTCCTGGCATGGCTGGCAGTGCCTCCTGTTGTCACACCACTCCCTCCTTTGAAGACTCAAGCTGCTTTTTCAAGTGCCCCTTGAGAAACGTTGCTTGAGAGGAGCGAGTCTATCTGGGAATACATTATCCCATACCCTGTCTTGAGATTCCATCTGCCTTGGCATTGCTGACCCCACTACAGTGCTGTACTGTCATATCATATGCCTGCAACCCTAAGCTCTGCCATAGTAACTTGGCATTTTCCTGGCTGGCTCACTGTAGCCATAGATTCCCCCCCAGACTCCTCCTGCTTTCTACTGCAAATACTTAGCACCAGGCATGGCCTCCCTCTCATAGTAAGGTTTCATCATGTTAACATGGTACAGACTGTGCCCCTGCCTCCTGCCTAGCAGTTCTGCCATGTAGTTAACATCACTAACAATCTTTACTACTTTGAAGAGCCCATCAGCTGCCTGCAGCTTATTGTGTCTGACAGGAATGAGAACCATCACCTGCTGCTCCACAGCATACTCTCTGGCTGGACCACTCCTGTCATACCAGACCTTTTTCTGCTGTTGGGCTCCTGCCAGTTTCTCCTGGGCCAAGCCCATGAGCTCCCTAAGCCTTGTCCTGAGGTTTAGGTGCTCCCTAATCCTTTTCCTGAGGTTAAGAAGCTCCCTAATGAACCTGATTGACTTCTTTGAATCAGTCTCCAGAGCTGTGGACAAGGGTAAGGTGGACCACACAGCCTATCTGGACCTCGCCAAGGCCTTCGACACCATCCCCACTCTGGAATCATTGATAAACTTACTAAGCTGGGCATAAATCCTTATGTCACTCAATGGGTTGCCAACTGGCTTACTGACAGAACCCAGACTGTAAAAGTAGCCGACTCCAAATCCAGCTCCAGACAAGTGACAAGTGGAGTACCTCAGGGTTCAGTCCTGGGACTGCTCTTGTTTGGCATCTACTTCTCTGAAGTACAGGCCAACAGTAAGGGACTCTTGCTAACAAAGTTCGCAGATGACTGCAAACTGGGAGCCATTATTGAATCCCCAAATGATGTGGATATTCTACAAAAGGGCCTTACAGAAACAGATGCTTGGTGCCAGAGCCATCGGCTCAAGCTTAATGCCAAGAAATGTATAGTTATCCCCTTTGGGAAAAACTATGTACCCATGAATTACCACATAGGTGGCAGTACACTAAACACCGAAAGTGTGATGAGAGACTTAGGGACATAGGTGGACAGTGGTATCACCTTTGATAACCATATCACCACAACAGTCAGGAAATCTGTGGCACACCTCATCACTAATGGCTTTTCATCCATGAAAAAGGAGGTCATTGTCCCACTGTACTCATTCCTCATTAGACCCATTATAGAGTACAACGCCCCATTTGGTATGTCCCCCACAAGACATCTGCAACAACTGGAGGGGCTACAGAAATACCTCATTAAAAGAATGACAGGCCTAAAGCAGATGCCGTATGCTGACCGTCTAAAAAAACTCCAGCTATATTCTGTGGCATATCGTCTACTCAGTGGCGATCTCTACTTAACATACAAGGCCATGTCAAACCCTGAGCTGTTGGACATGCTCCACTTAAAGAAATCCCAATCCCTCAGAGCCACACACTCCAGGGATCTAAACATTGTCATCACAATGAACAAAACATGCTGGAGAGATAGGTTCCTGACCCATAGACTTCCCATACTCTGGAATAGACTGTCCATACATGTCAAGCAGAGCGCCTCCTTGGCCCTCTTCAAAAGGAACCTTGATGATTGGATGGGAGAAGGGAAATTCACCCTGGGGATCACGTCAGTCACCCTGCTAGACAAGCGTTCAGGCACGTAAATATTGTGGGAAGAAATATCCAGGGAATTGTTATGGCTAGCTTGTATAGGCCCTAGGGCCGATAACCTAGTACCAACCTATAAACCTAATACTTTTCCTGAGGTTTAGAACAAATGCCAAACAAACTCCTTATGAGATTCACACTCACCCTCCCACTCATTATGAATCAAATCTAAACGTCCCCTCACCATGTGTGCATACAGCAACTCAAAGGGTGAAAAACCTGTGGATTCCTAGGGTACCTCTTTGTAAGCAAGCAGTATATAGGGCAAATATTTGCCCCACTCTCTCTGTCTCTCTTAAACTGGTCTGTACTGGTCTTTGTAGCATGGTCTTTAGTGTAGAGTTTAACCTATCCACAAGACCAGTAGTCTGGGGATGGTAGGGGTGGTCTTTAGGTGCTTCACCCCACAGTGCTTCCACAGACAAGTCAGCAGGTCTGACATGAAATTGGCACATCTGTCAGTCAGTATTTCTCTTGGGAAGTCTACCCTGCTGAAAATCTCTAGGAAAGCATTTTTCACCTTCTCCACCTTGATGGAGGACAGAGTCACTGCTTCAGGGTATCTAGTAGCAAAATTAACTAACACCAGGATATACTTCTTGCCTGTGGAGCTTGGGATACTCAGAGGCCCCACAATATCCATAACTACCCTCGGAAGTGGCTCCTCAATCACAGGCAAAGGCATCAAAGGAGCTTTGACTTTGTCTCCTGCCTTGCCTACCTTTTGGCACTGCTCGCAGGTCCTGCAGTACCTTGTTACATCCCTTGCAATCCCAGGCCAATAAAAGTTCTGCATAATATGTCTCTTGGTACCCTTTATGCCCATATGACCTGCAAAAGTAATGTCATGGGCTATGGCTAGAAGTGCCAGACAGTAGGCTCTATGCATTACCAACTGCTGTATCTCACCGTCTAGCCCTCCCTCATTCTCTACACAGTAAACCTGTGTTCCAATATATAGACTCCCCTTTTCGTTGAGAACCAGGTGCCTTCCTAGCTACCGCCCCCAAGCCTGTTAGTGTAGGGTCTGAGAGCTGAGCCTGTCTCAGCTCTACTTTTGTGCCTCTTCCCAGCTCCTGTTTCACAGGAAGTCTGGTATCCTCTAATAGCAGTGCCTGACTGTCAGCCTGGGTGCTACCACTCACCTCTGCCCTTGGAGTCACTTGGTCCAAGGGAACATAAGCACCTACCAGCAGCTGTGGCTTACTTTCAGGATCACTGCTACAGGGTAGCTCCTTCTCTGAAATAACCACCTTACCAGACCTGGCTTCAGGTATGAGTTCTGTCAGGGTCTACCCCAGGCTACCAAACTCACATGCCTGTCTCCAAGTCTGACTGCATGCACACAAGTTACTGCATTATCAAAATAATTTCATATCAAGACATCTGCAGTGATAGCCTCAAACACACATATGTGCTTGCTTCCTTTTCCACCCTGTCAAGTCAAGGTGAACCCTGGCCAAAGGCATTTGGAATGGGGTCCCTCCTAAAGCTCTGACTGGAGTGGTCTGCCCAAGCAAGTACTGTTCCTCTTTAACCACTGCAGGCTTCACAATGGTAATGTTAGAGGGTGTGTCTCTCAACAGTGGCCTGTTTAATATCCATTAAGATATGATATAACTTCTTGTGACAGTTTGGTACCCCTGTTGGCTCCAGACAACCTACCACTGGCATACTGTTATTCCCACTTGCAGGCTCCCCCACCCTTTGTTCCCCATCTTGCCTCCATGGCCCCACTGGTTACAGTTAAAACATTTAAACCTTGATCCTAGCTGTGACCTGAATAAGTGGCTTCCACAGTTACTGGCAAACTCTGTTGGGGCAGTTTAGGCTGCCTATCATGGGTTACCTTGTGCGCCACTGGGTATCCCTTTCCTGTGCAGTGATTACCTGCTTGCTAAGTAGAGATCCCCTTTCTTCCCCAGCTCATCTGCAGAGTTAGATTCTCAATCTGCCAACCAGATTCTCATGTCCTTAGGCAAAGTGTTAAGGGTTTGTTCCCCCACCTAAAAGTCTTCCAGCCCTTCAGAACTGGTGACCTAACACCCACTCACCCACCTGTGAAAATAAGTGCTTAACTCAGCAATATAATCACACATGCTTTCATCTGCCTTGAATCTATGCTCATGAAATGTTTTTCTGTAAGCTTCAGGTGTTAACTTAAAACATTCTACTAAACAACATGTGAGTTTTTCATAGGTTAAACAATCAATATTAGACAATCTAGTTACAGCTTTGACACAGAGTAAGGGGGTCAGCACTGTAACCAGAGCACTTGGACAACATTATACTGTTTGCGTAGTCTTTCAGATATATGAATAAAACTATCAAAGTTATCACCCTCTGTAAATTGTGGAAGACATTTACTGACATTTGTTGCTTCTGGTGTTTGGTTATTCCCCTACCCCATTACCTCCATGACCCTGATGAAGAGTCAGGATCTCCCTCTCATGTTGACACTGTGTCTCATTTTCTTCAGCCTCTAAATGCTGCAGTGTCTCTACTGATTTTAATTCCATCTGTTTCTCATTTTCTTCAACCTCCGAACACCACAGTCTTTCTGCTGATTCTAATTCCAAATGTTTGGCCTCTAGTTCATCTCTTTAACTCCACATGTATTTTAAGTCCTCTGAGGAAAAGTTGCACTGTCCTGCTTCTGAGGGCTGCAAATCCCCATAACCACTGCCTCCAATATGTGATGTCCCAACGCTGGGCCAGTAATCAAGGAGCCTGAATCCTCACCACTAACACTGGAGAAGGACGTTCACATGGAATACAAATGGTTACACTCAGTATTTCCAGATGCAGACCGCTCTGCATCAACCCTAATTTTCCGTAAGAGCTCATAGAGAACACACACAACCCAGAATCTGGATTTCTCTATGTATGTCTCTCCCCAGGTCACCACTGAGACTCAACACTGGTACAACTGTAGGGTTAGGTCCCCAGCTGATTGTCCAAGCCAAGTCCTCCAGCACCCTCTCTATGAAACCAGTGCTTTGTGTCCCTGCCCCAAGTAGCTGTCACACACACAATTTTTGAGATTTAATTTTCACACACACGTATACACACACACGTATACACACACACACACACACACACACCTGGGAAAGGCTGGCACAGATTATCCACTGTGCCTCCTTCTGCCCAGACTATAAGGTAGTCATCACTGCCACCAGTCAGTTACTATAAGTATCTTAAAGCGTTATCCAATCATACGAAGTGAAGTTAATATTAATACAAATTGTAATGCTGACCAAACAGCAAGGCTTTCAGGAGTGGGCAGAGTTATCACCAAATAAATATGTGCAAATACTCTCAAAACTTAAATATTTTCTAAAAGGGACCAGCCACAGTGAAAAGTTTAAATACATTTTAATAATAAATAGTAGAATCACTTAAAAATATTAAATATATATTTACAGTAAACACCAGAGTTTGTCACAGGGAATATTAAAAATAACACCGATGGAAAGTTTCACACAGTTATAGAAAAACAGTACTTCTAATCTCACTGAGTTTTCCTGACTAATCTAAAGATATTTACTGTTACCTAGTTAAGTTACTTACTGAATAGAGCAAGGCAAGATAATGTTGGTGAGTGGTCCTTGTTGTCAGATCCAAGACAGAATTCTGAGAGCAAACTCCTACTAATATCTAAATATTATTTTTGGCTTACAGAATGACATCACATACATCTGGTCATCTGACTCTGTTTCCCATGCTATCACCAGCAGTAGAAGCTAACAGGATTTTAGAACCTATGTGTTACCATACAGATAGAACTTTGCTTAGGTCTCCTGGAAGTCATAAAAATCATTACACTCTTCCTACAGGACCTGCGACCTATTCTCTAGCACCGACACTGCGTCTCTGGCTGCATTCAAAACTGTGGGATAATATATTTATGGCTTAACCCATAAAGTAATTTAATTTCAAGAATATTTTGCAAAGTCAGGTGGATTAAGATTAACCTCTTCACTTCCAGTATATGGTGTTACAATGTATACATTTAATTCAGTCACAATAATACATGAACATTTCTTTTCCTTGCAACAAGGGGCACTGTTGATGCATTTTAACACAATCAAACCTCACAAATACATTTTGAGCACAAGCATCTGTACAAATCAGTTTGCTATACAAATGACATATGATTATTTACAAAATTCCAGGTATCTGTGCTGGCATATGTTGCAAATCCACTGCCCCATTTTTCCTGGCATTGCTGGCAGTACCTCCTATCATCACAGGCATAACCAGGGTTTCAAAGCAGTGTTAGGGTCTGGGGAACTCCATCCTCATTCAAAAATGGGTTATGCCTTTAGGCTCAGAGAGTACTTGGAGGTAGGTACTATGTTGCCTAAGGGATATGTTTTAAGTAGGCTTCCATATTTTGTTAAAGGGGCAGAAAATGGTGATGCTAAAATCTTGAAATCATTCTGCGATAGGCCTCTAACACTGAGGGATAAGACTGGAAAGGAGCTGAGGTTGGAGAAGGAGAAAGGCTGTTTCACCATTTCACCATACATATACTTACATTTTCCCTCCTAGGTATGTCTGTTCAGGAAATTAAAAGAAAGAAGTTAATTGCTTATGTAGACAAAAAAGGGGGTATCAAATTATGCTGTATAGGAGGAGGTGTCTACTGCCTGTCATTTGCTAAAGTAGTGGACTTAAGTAAGGGCAGTGGGAAAGGAACAGTTCTGGCAAAGGCAGTCACTAAATACCATTTTTGTTTGCTGCCTATATTGGAGCAAGATGAGCTATTGTGGTCCTCAAGTTGGACATGAAGTCTAGACTGGTGCATTTCTGTTTGGTACACTGTTCAGTAACCTGTGTTTATTCTTAGAGTGGGACATACTGCATGGGCTTCATTCATGGTCTGTTTTTTGTTGTTTAGATGACTGTTTTTGTCGACCTACTGCTTAGGTATGTGCAGAGGGTTGTATAGGCTTCAGTATGTGTACCAGGTGTTTGTTGGTGTCTTCACCAAAGACAGTGAAGAGGGACTCTACAACCTGCCTCTCATTTCTTGGTATTATATTGAACTTGACATAGAAGTGGTGCTGTGTTTGTTTTATGAGGAGCTGGGTGTTTGTTGACTTTCATAGTAAATAAGAGCAAGGGGATGGAGAAAACCATCTTAAAAGAGTTTCAGTGTATTGTGAGCCAGATGAACTTTGATTGTAAGGTAATTTCTATAGGAAGGTCTTCTATGCACAGGATGACAGCCAAAAGTAAGGGCTACACAAAACTACATTATAGAGAGTGTTACTAACTTTATCCAGGCTGACTGGAGGTGTGGTAGATTATTCTGATGTTCTTACATGTGGTTTACAAGTGATAACATTTTGGTTGGCTTAACTTTACCTTGGTCAATGAGCAGGGGGGGCTGTCTATAAAGGTACTACTTAACATAATGGGAGCAGCATGAAAAACAATGATCTGTTATGGACCTGGATTTTTTTTTTCCATTGATGGTAGATGTGTACATGTGAGCAAATTAGTCGAAGAAGGATTTTGTTTAGGACAGATACCAAAATAAAAGATAACTTGGTGATTTGGGAGGAGGCTATAGGAAAATTAATAAAAGTGTAGAAGCTTTTTTTCACTCAAGTAAAATAGAGCATGACATATCCATGTTGCAGACAATTATTTTACTGATTCTATTTTGTGTTTCATGTGGAATACATTCAGCAAGTTGACTTTTGGAATATATCCAGATCCATTCCCTGTTTCAGAAAGGGAAATCATTTTGGATGGAATGTATATATTTTTTAAATTCTGTGCTTAGATTCTAGTGTCTTGTATAGATCTTGTGTGACAAGATTTATTGATGCAACAGGGAGGTGGCCACGGTTCCATTGTTGTGAATTATGTTGTTCTTAAAAGGAAAGAAGTTTGTCAAGGGCCAGGGTACACAAATTACTACAGTCAGTTGGCACAAGAAAGTGTGACACCATTTAGGATTTTCTATTTGGAAATATATTTGAAAGTTAGGCTCAGCAAGAATCCCAAAGGGTGGATGAGTATTGGGGTTTGACACCAAGCATTTTCATGCTTCTGTTCAAAGGATTACTAAATGTCTGCATGTCCAAATATGAACTCTGGTTATGTAGGCTAATGTATTAATTTGCCTTTTGTAGGGTTATCCAGATTTCATAATTATTTCAGGCTGCTGTGCTAGTTGACCAACCTTGGTTAGTGGGAGCTAAGGATGTTGGAGAGGCACATATGGGATATGCAGGCATGTGAGGATCAAGGCTGAATGATGGCCTAGAGGTGTGTGGCAGCAACTGTGTCTTGTAAAGCACCAGTGTAGACATAGAGGCAGATGTAGCATATTTTTATCAAGGTGAGGCCACATTTGTAAGAACTGTTTTTATGCCATGAGCCATGCTTTTATAATTAACCAGTTAAGGACAATACTAAGTTTATGCTGCCTTTATTTAGGACAGTGACTGCATCAAATGTAGATAATAGGTTTTACAGGGAAGGTAATGTAGTTAGATGCAAGTTATGTTCCTATATTTCACATATTGTAACATTTGTGTCTTTGTTAGTAGGTGTCAAACAGGGCAAGAGGAGGTCTGTATACTGGGGCATTATTTCTTGAGCGAGACCATACCTCTGAACTGTTCAGATTTCTGCAGCATATCCAGCATTCTGCATCATATATTTGATCTAATCTTCATAGAATTTGTTGTTTTCTGGCAAATCATCGCGGGTTGGAGTCACTAAATAATGACAGACATTTGAGTTTCAGACTTCATACCTTCAGAAAATGCATTCTAATGCAAAACCTGTTATTCTATCAACTTTCAAAGATTACAAGAGCAGTATTTAAAAATGTCCATATTTCAGGGCCTTTGTTACCCCATAATTTTTGGATTTTTCCTGAATTCTTGTGCTAAGAGGTTGAGAGATATGTGTAAGAAATGAAGTCCTAAATGCTAGGATCTAGAATTTGGGATTCTGGGGACAATGCTGTGCATCCAGTGGCAACGTAGGAGAGAAACTAGATGAAACCACTTGCTGGAACTCTTGATGAGCACATAATCTTTGCAATGGAATAGGTTCAAGAAGTTGGCTTCTGGAGTATATCCAAATCTATACCATGTCCGGCAATGTCTGTGATCAGCTTCTAATGTCATTGTATTTATATTAGCATTAATAATATTATTACTTGACATTACTCTCTGACCAGGTTACAGTGATGTGATCAGATATGTTCATAAACAGCAGGGATATATTGTAAATAGTGTGTTAGCACTGAAAAGTTGAAGAAGGTTAAGACAGTAACATGCAGGTTTGTGAGACTATTCATAAGAGGATGGTGGGGTAGTGTAGTACCCCCAGTATTACACTCAGATGCCCAGAACTATATGCATTGGATGGGATACATCTGACTAAGGAGGCATGCAACTTTTGGGCATAAAGCTGATTTTGGAGGAAGTACTATGCAAATGTACTTGGACAAAAGATTAATGGTCACCCCTCAACAGTGGAAGGTCAGGCTTGTTAGGCTGAGTTTTAAGGAAACTCAGCAGGGAGAGGTGTGTGTTCTGCCAGTCTGACTTTTTCATTTGGGCCTATTCCTGTATTTTGTGCACTAGGACCACTGAAGAGTGGTAGGTTCTAACATGAAGAAGGCAGGTAGATCAGTTACTGAGGGTTGCCTGCATTCTGTAGCATGACACCAAGCCATTTGCATTGTTTACTCCAGTTATGGTATTTACTGGATTTCTTAACCACAGGGGAGCTGTTTTCAGTCATGAGTGTTCAGTGATAGTGGCACTCTCAAGTCCTTCCTTCTCTGCATGTTTGATAACTGATTTCATCTTGATAAATTGACTTTAAATAAATGCATAGCACAATTTGTGTATGTATGTATTTATTTGTGAGGTATACTAATGTTTCATGTTTATCCAAGAGCAATAACCAGGAGCTGAGGTATCAAGGGCCTGCTGCCTTGTGCACATGAGACACATGCATAGTAGCGGGGAAAGAAGTAGGATTTCAATAATCATGGAAGTCTGGTAGGAGATCACATAGCAGAAAGTTGAATAGGAAAAGTAAATGTTAGGGAATGGCCTGGTAGAGCGGGGGGGGGGGGAGGAGTCTAGTTCTGTTTACATTATCATCTTTTCCACAGTAGCATATAGTAAGGATTCATCCCACCTCCTCCCCTTTATAAAAGCAAGGGGTGAGATAAGTAGTTAGGATAGATAATAGATCTTGCTGATCTAGAATGGCATTCCTACTGGATGTTGAGAAGAAATGTCATGTTCTGCCTTAAAGAGGAATTTATGTGTTTGCTTTCCCCATTGAGCAATTGGGAGTTTTAGGATGTCAGTTGTTCATGAGGGGAGGTCATGTTTGGAAGGCTAGGTTTTAGGTCTCACTGGAAGAGGGCATGGGCTAAGACATTATGACCTCTTCAGAGGAACTGGTTATTTCCTATCTCCTGTTTGTTCACTAGGGTCTATACAGATGAATGAATTCTTACATGGGAATCTGATAGGTAAAATATCTAGGGTGGCCCAGGTCTTCAAGGAGGCATGGCATGACCCACCCCACAAGCTATTGATGTTAACTGGTATATTCATTGCAGTGGATTGGATATCTTATTCTCAGGTAAATTAAGCCTTGCCTTCTGTGCACATCTGATAGTAGGTAATGTTAGTTTAGTTGACTGTCTGTAAGTAAATGTACATCTATGTATAAGTGGTGTATGTGTGTGTGTGTGTGTGTGTGTGTGTGTGTGTGTGCACATGTGCACATTTTGTTTCGCAGGTGTGCAAATGTTTAGTTCCTGTACAAGGTCAATAGGAAGTTCAGCGCTTTGGCCACATACACAGCCTAGTACAGGAAGCTGACAAGAACAAGAAGTTATTCATCTGTGGTAAACGGGGACTTACACTTTCTGTGCATCCAGTAAATTCTTAATATTATAGGTGTGAAGAAACTGAAAACACTGTCATCTGTGTTAGCATGTCTGGCAGGAGATTTGTGGATATTCACAGATTAGCTTGTATTGTATGCAGGGTTGCCAGACGTCCCTATTTGGGCGGGACTGTCCCGAGATCAGCAGCCTGATCCCGAGTCCCGCCCTGCCAGTTTAAATCCCGGCCAGCCTCCACTTTGTTTGTTTTTTTTTTTGATTGACCCGTATACCTGGCATACGGGCCAATCAAAAATTGCTAAACACGGAGCTTCTTGTGTTCCGTATTAAACACGAGAAGCTCCGTGTTTAGCGATTTTTGATTGGCCCATATGCTGGTATACGGGCCAATCAAAAATCGCTAAACACGGAGCTTCTCGTGTTTAATGCGGAACTGCAATGCATTAAACACGAGAAGCTCCCTTAGTTCTTTAATGCGGAATTGTGTTCCGCATTAAAGACCTTTTTTTTTTTGGTCTTCAGTTGCCGCCGAAGACTTTTTTTTTTTTTTTTGGTCTTCACTTTGACGTGAGAGACATTTTTTTTTTTTGTCCCTACCTGCGTTGCTGGAAATCTGGCAACCCTGATTGTATGTCAGCATGCCTAATTGTGAAAATGTAAATAAGTTTTAAAATGTTGAGTGTTTTCCTGTTTAAGCAGAATATTTATAGAATCTGTCACTGCTTTGCTACATTTCTAACAGTGCATGTTTGAGAGGGACATTTTAAAGTACAAACTGTGGATAATCAGTTGAGCAGCGAGTGAGTGATGCCATTGGAATATTCCTAGCTGCTGAGAGATTATTTAAACAGCTGACTGTTATATTTTGAAATTAGACAGTTGAGACAGCAATTTGTCAAGCATTGTGCAGTTTGTCAAGTACTGAGCAGTCAGTGAACACAAAGAAAAAGAGAACTCACCAAGAAAATTTTAAGCTTGCCTTGGCCTTGCTATTATATTTTAGAGTAGATCAGGGACAGTACTCTTTAGTTAGATCAGAAAAGTTTGGTCATTAAGATAAGAGTTTTTCTTGAATAATGGATTCCTATCCTGCAGTTTGATTTACATTTCTGGTGATCAAAGTTTAATGTTTATTGAAAGTTATTGATTTTCAATTTTGTAATCATTTTTACTTATTATTAAATATTTTCATATCTTTACATTGTGGCTAAAAAAAGTGTTTTTCTTTAGAGATTAAGGAGTGCTTCTGCCTGTTTGATGCTCCCAAGGTCACCTCAAAGGCCTGGCTGTTCTGGTGATAGTTATCATTTATTTTGATAATTTTCATAATTGAACACCCCTTTAGAAGGTCATGAAGACCCTCTGATTGGTGGCAGCATTATTGTATTATTTTGGCAGAGAGAGACATATCTGGAAATCTGTGCCAGGTTTTCCCAGAAGTGTTTGGAAATGTGAAATTTAAATTTCCTTTGAGTGTGAGTGTATCAGAGGTCTTAAACTGGGACACTTTGTTCTGAAGTGTGTAATAAGAAAATATATTTGGGTGGACAGAGGTATATAGTCCAGTCCCAGAAAAATAGAGCATGTTCTTTTTGTGCTCTTAGGGGAAAATTGTGAAATATTACTATTTGTTTGTGACAGTCTCATATTGGAGTCAGTAGTGAGGATTGAAGCTCCTTAGTTACTGACCCAGGATAGCAAGGGACACCATTTAATTGTTGGCAGTCTGGTGGGATTTAGCCAGACTTCACAGTAGGCAACATTTTTTTCCATAAAAAATGTCATACGCAGTGTAAACAATGCTTTTTCAAATTTTGCAACAAAGATGATGATCCTATAAGCCAGGGAAACATCTTAATATAGATGTGCAGTATATATTACCAAGTTCTAGCACTTTGGAAACTAAACTGATCCAAAGAGAGAATGCCAAAACTCATTATATATACTTTCTAAGTGTTTTACAAAGGGAATCTTTTGCTGCACCTCCAATATCCACCCAGCTTGCTACTTATATATATATATATATATATATATATATATATTAACTGTAAGATCACTGTATCTCACAGTAGGAGGAGAAGTACTTCAAAATAATGCAGTCTTCAACTGAACATATATATTCTATTAAACTCAAATGTGCAGCTTCATCACTCCAGTGATTGCAGTTATAGTCCTCAGGAATTTAACAACCAGCCCTTTCCCCTGAAATAGTTCTGAACTGAATTCCATAATGAGATTCTGTATCTCAGTTTACTGTAAGTATTTTGTTATTAGTACGTTTTTGATGTTATTGTTCTTTGTATCTCAGCATATTGTAAAATGATGTCTTCCATTTGCCTTTGGTCCCAGTGATGTCTGAAAAGGGTATTCAGACCAGTGCACCTACCTGGTTAACAAATGTGTAAATAAGTAAAACTTTCACTGTTTCCTTTCTACAACTTGTAGATGTGGTAAAACTACTAGTGCACTTGGTGATAACCCTAGCTCTCCTATGTGTCATTATACTTTAATTTAATAATGTGAACATTAAGGGAGGTGCCAGTTCTCATATAAGCATTTTTAATGAAATTAAAGATTGCAGAGATCCAAGGCATACCTCTCAACCTCTTAGAGCAAGAAATCTGGACAAAGCTGTGAATAATGGGGAGACAAAGGCCCCAAAATAGGGACAGTTTTTAAATACTGCTCTTACAAACTTAGAAAGTTGACAGAATATCAGGTTTTGCATTAGCATTAATTTTCTGAAGGGTATGAAGTCTGAAACTTAAAAGTCTGTCATTATTTTCTGATTTCACCCCTCAATTGTTTGTTAATGATCTGCCAGAAAACCGAAATTTTATGACAGATGGACCAAAAATGTGAGGTAAAAATCTGAACATTCTGTGAAAATCTGTACAGTTGAGAGGTATGATCCTAGGATGCTGAACGTTGTAATGAAATACTTTATATTTCCATTTACCACATTCAGAATAATTTTCACAAGGACATAAGTAGATTTTCTGAATGATTGGGGATTTTGGACACCTCTGGGATGGGTGAGTGCAGTAAAAGAAGCATGCCTTCAAATCCTCCTTAAAATGTATAGGTTCATACTAGCCTAGCCTGTTGAACCAGTATACTATTTGTAGCCTAACGAACACTCTAACCAATTTCCACCAAAAGCAGTGAGATAAGATGTAAAGAAATATCAAGGAAAAAATTATAAGGGGTAATTCAATAAACCCTAAACAGAGCAATTCTCTGTGTAGAAACAGTGTAGCGGCCCGAACACAGAATATGGCCACTGAACAATCCAGGAAACAGGGCTGGGGGCATGCACAAGCGTGTGGTCACAGTGAGGTGTCCATGGAATGCAAATCACCTCATCTACTGTTAAAAACCATGCAAATGAGGTGATTTTCTGATTCAGGAAGCAGAAAGGCATCCATGTAGGTGCCGTGTCAGCAGGAAAAATGTACGTGGTTACAAACCATGTACCAGACTATAAAATTTAAGCAGGGGCTGTAACAGCCTAAATAAAAGGTTGTATATGTCACAGTAGCCATGCAAATGGCCAAAACTATGGTCAGTTGTATGTAAATGAGCCCAGTTTATTGAATAGCAAAAAGGGCCACCATGTCCATAGGTGCTAACCATGATAGGGCTAGAACTGTGATGGTGTAGGCAAAACAGATAGCTAACATTAAAAGGGGGTGTGTCATGGCATGTGTAAGCAGATTGGAGCTTAGAGGCACCTGTTTGTACTCAGCTAAGCACAGATAAGCAGGGGTGTATGTCTCAGGCTGCTAAGCTATACTTAGCCCCACAGTACATGATTTAACTAGTTAAAGAAAAGCTAAACATGCCCATGTATAGGGGAGGGGCTAAACTTTTAAGCAATGTTTATACTAGCACCGTGGGTTTGTGTGGAGTGTCACAGGGCTTAGCAGTGGAAGAAATTAGGAAAAAATTTAAATAAAAGGAAATAGCCTGAGCAAGCCAATCAAGTATAACAGAGTGATAAGCCCTGTTCCACTGATACTGGCCCATTCAAACCCCTCAATGATATACCTGGCAGGTGGAATATATCATAATCAGCCAATCACACAGGCTACATCTGCAGCACACCAGTATAAAGTATGCATACACCCTTCAATCTGATATTTCCCACATACTCTGCACCGTTGGAGTACACTTTTGGAAATTTTAACTGACAAAATGATAGGGGCTGCTGCTGCTCTGTTACATCTATATGCACTACAGGCTGAGGTCATTGATGATGGTGACAATAGGCCCAGACTGAGGAGGAGAAGAATGTTCAGGCCCAGGGTAACCTTTCAGGGGCTACATGAGTTGAAGATAGTAGAGTGCTACAGGATGGACAGGGACATACTACAGGAACACACTGAGCTCTGCTGCCCTTACCTCAGACCCAGAGCCACCAGAGGCGATCCCATCCCAGTGGAAAAAAGGTATGTGTAGCCTTAAGAATGCTAGCGACAGGTACTTTCCAAAGACCTACTGGGGACATCATGGGGATCTCATAGGCATCCACATCCAGGGTACTCCACCAGTTCCTGGATGTTATGCTAACACATGCCAGTGAGCACATTTATTTCCCCAGCACCTCTGAGGACAGGACCAGCAATATGCATCTTTTCCACCATCTAGCACACTACACAGAGGTACTGGGTGCCATAGACTGCACTCATGTGCACATCAAAGTGCCACCTGGTGAGGAGGGTAGAGTCTATGTCAACAGCAAGGGCTATCACTCCTTCAACTGCCAGGTTGTGTGCAATGCCCAGGGCATTATCATCAGTGTGTGTGTGCTGGCAGCCCTGGCAGTTATCACAACTGCCACATCTGGCATGCCTCACAGCTGTACCAGGCATTTGCCGGGGGGACATCCCATATAGCCATCTAGTGGGGGATGCTGGCTATGCACTGGAACCATGGATGATGACACCCATCAAGCATTCTAGCTTATCAGTAGGAGTGATAAGCACTAAGTAGCCTATTTACCACAAGATCTAGGTACAGATTCTTAGTTTTAGCACTTGAATTTGCTTATTCATGCTCAGCACTTGTTCAGAACATGTTAGCACTAAATAAGCTACAAATTACTACAGCACTCAACCTTCCTCTTTACCTAGAGGAAAACAGTTTTTGTACTTACTTTCCTCACTTGCTTAGAGAAAAACAGCTCTTATACTCACTTTCCTCACTTGTCTAGAGGAAAGAAGTTTTTTATTCAGGCATGTCCAAGGGTCAGCTCCTAGTGTTCTCTCCTGTCTATCTGATGAATCTGGGCATCTTGGGGCAATGTAGCAATTGCCTCATGTACGCAGACAACCCACTCCTTCTACCACCCAACACCACAACCTGTAAGAGATGCATTTATCTAGCCAAACTGGAGGTAAAGCTCTTTCCAACCAAGACTGAACTTGACAGTCAAGAGGAGAAGGTAAACACTTGCACCATGCCACACTCATCACATAGTCCCACTAAACCTACACCACCAAAATCCACACATAGAAACACAAAAAACATTCACAGAGGCTCTCAATAATAATCTGCTCAAGCAACAGAGACCTCCAAAGCAGAAATGCAAGCAACCTCCACCCCCAACACAACCCAAATGACACATAGCCCACAGACTCAGTGTGCCACTCAACCATAGCCCATAAGGCAAAACAACATACCCAACACACTAGTTATAGGTGACTCTATAGTCAGGCACACTGATGTCCCACTCATCAAGCTAAACAAGGAGAAGGTTACTGTCAGCTGCCTGTCAAGTCCAGGATCCACCACATAACCCACGCACTCAGGTCACTCCGCAACAAGTACAAATATGACTCTGTCATTGTCCATGTTGGTGTGAATGACCTGAGACATACCTCCCTGGACTACTTGAAAAGAGACATGGAAGAGCTCTCCGATCTTGCTGCCCAGGCAGGTATGACCCTACCCCTGAGTAGCATCCTGCCATTGCCCAGAATGATACTGCAGTACAAGGACAAAATTATTGACTTCAACAATTAGCTAAGCTTCTGGTGTCAATCTAAGGGGATCCAGTATCTGTCTGCCTGGGACGACATGGTCAACAGACCATGATGCTTTGCCAGAGATGGCCTGCACCTGTCACCACTGGGATTCCAGATACAGGCTAAGGCTCTTGCTGCCCCTATAGTGCCTTTTTTAGGCAAGGTTCAAATGACAAATTCACCACCATAACAGCAAGAGGCAAGCAAAAACTGAGGGTAATGCTACTCAATGCTAGAAGTCTAAACCTCAAAATGCACTCCCTTGAGGCACTCCTTAAAATGGAGAACATCGATATCTGTGCAGTGACTGAGACCTGGTTCAAGGGTCCAGAGAGCATTCCTGCATTACCAGGCTATAACTCATACCACACTTTTCAGTCACCTAACCTGGACCGGAACACCAAAGGCGGAGATGTGTCCATATTCATTAAGGATATCCACACCTCCAGGCTAGTTGCTCAGCATAATGCATCTTAGGTTATCCAAGTGCAGCTAACTCTGGGCAAAACTGCAATCCAAATTGTAGCTTGCTACAGATCCCCCACTATGCCCAGGGATTCCCACTCCTCTTTTCTTGATATACTGGAAAATATTAGAGTTCAACCAAACACCCTAATAATGGGTGATTTCAACTATCCCACCATTAACTGGGAAAACTACTCATGTACAAACTCCTTTGCTCAACGCTTTCTGGAATTCATAAATTCCAATGCCCTGGATCAACTTATCCACACCCCCACCAGGGGCAACAATATCCTAGACCTAGTCATTACCAACATGAGTGACTGGTGTTCCACACCTGAGGTCAACTCCTCATTGGTCAGCTCCGACCATAAGCTAATCATCCTAGATATCCACATCCTGCCCCCACCCCCCATTAAGGAAATCATGGTAAAAAATTTCTCCAAAGCTAACTTCATGCTTCCTAAGACAGAAGTGATGAATTTCATGACACCCACGCAGATGGATAATACAGTTACAACTGCTGAATCTTACACAAATGCACTCTATAAGCATTTACACGAGTGCATGGATCATGCTATCCCAAACAGAACCAAGACGCTATCCTCTAAAAAAAGGAAGCCAGTCTGGTGGTCCCCTGCAATAAACAAACTCTACAACAGAGGGAAGAAACTGTTGCAAAAGAGAGTAAAATCCCATGAGTGGAGGAGTTCCTTGATCAACCTCAGTAAGAAGCTGAGATCCCTTATAAGATCCTCCAACGCTAGCTATGAAAACAAAATTGCCACTGAATCTAAGCACATCCACAAAGCATTCTATAGCTATTTCAAGAATCTCAATGGCAACACCCAGATCTGCTCTGCGTTACAGCACAACAGCATGAAAATTACAGAACCAACTGATATTGCCAACATCCTGGCAGATAGGTTCAGTGCTAACTTTACCCCCTCTCACCCCCTAAAGGGCCAATATCTATATAGAAAGAATGCAGAGTCCCTGTAATCACAACTATGCAGGTAAAAGCTGCACTGTCTAAAGCCAAAAACACAGAATCCATGGGACTGGACAACATTCCAGGTTGCATTTTATACAAACTTCAGAACGAACTGGCTCCCCACCTAAGCACCATTGTCAGTCATAGTCTCACATCAGGCTTTGTGCCCACTGAATGGCACACAGCAACAGCTATCCCACTCCACAAAGGGGGAGCCACCACTTATCCCGGGAACTATCGCCCTATTAGCCTGACGAGCCTGGTCTGTAAGGCCATGGAACATGCCATCATGGAACTCATAAACAAAGATACGTGTAACCTCCAAACTCTGGACCCCACCCAGTTCAGGATTGTGAAAGGCAGATCATGCCTCCTGAACCTCATCAACTTCTTTGAGGCAGTCACCAAAGGCATAGACGAGGGTAAGGTGGTTCACACAGCCTATCTTGAACTCATCAAGGCTTTTGACACCATCCCCCATTCTGGAATTATAGCTAAACTCACTAAACTAGGTATAAATCCCTACATCACAAGATGGGTTGCCAATTGGTTCGCTGACAGAACCCACACTGTAAAGGTTGCAGGCTCCAAATCTGACTTCAAACCAGTGACAGATGGAGTACCACAGGGTTCAGTCCTGGGACCTCTCCTGTTTGGTATCTACTTTTCTGAAGTACAGGCTAACACAGAAGGCCTTTGGCTAATGAAGTTCAGAGATGACTGAAAACTAGGAGTCATAGTTGAGTCCCCAAATTATGTGGACATCCTACAGAAGGGCCTCACTGAGAGAGATGCCTGGTGTCAGAGCCATGGTCTCAAGCTCAATTCCAAAAAGTGCATTGTCATCCCCTTTGGTAAAAACTCTACTCATGAACTACCACATAGGCGGCAGTCTACTTAATGCCGAATGTGTGCTAAGAGACCTGGGACCCAGGTGGACAGTAGTCTCTCCTTTGATAATCACATCACCACAGTAGTCAAGAAATCCTTCTACGTGGCACACCTCATCACAAAAGGATTCTCATCTAGGAAAAAAGAGGTCATTGTTCCTCTCTACTCGACACTTATTAGACCCATTATAGAGTACAGTGCCCCTTTTGAAATATACCTCACAAGGCATCTGCAGCAGCTGGAAAGGCCACAGAAGTACCTCAGGCCCTATGATGACAGTCTCAAAAAACTCCAGCTTTACTCCATAGCATATCGCCTCCTCCAGGTGATCACTGTCTAACATATAAAGCTATGTCAAACCCAGAGCTGTTGGACATGCTACACCTAAAGAAATCCCAATCCCTCCAAGCTACATGCTCTAGGGACCTAAACCTTGTCACCACAATAAACAGGACATGCTGGAGGGATATATTCCTATCCCAGGGACTTCCCATACTCTGGAACAAGCTACCCATCTATGTCAAATAAAGTTCCTCATTATCACTCTTCAAGAAAAATCTTGATAAGTGGATGGGAAATAGAAATACACCCAAGGGATCACTTCAGTGGCTCTGCTCAACAGGGGCACAGGAAAATAACTTTCTTGGGTGGCGTAAGCCAGGGAACCTTGTTGGCTAGACTTACTTAGGCCCTTGGGCTAATTGCCTAATACCTACCTATGAACCTATGAAAAATGCACACACACCAACTGAAGAATGCCATAATGAGGCACACGCACAAACTTGGAATATTGTAGAGCATGTGTTTGGGCTGCTCAAGTCACAGTTCCACTGCTTGACATATCTGGTGGAGCCTGGCAGTACTTTCCAGCCACATGTGCACAGATGTTCATAGTATATGCCATGCTACACAATATTGTCCTGCAGAAACAGCTGTGGCAGGAACATCACAGGGAAGGGAGATGCAGCCCCCCACCATTGCCAAGGGCCCACAGGCATGGGGTGGCTTGGAGGAGGAACCCCTGAGTCTGCTCCTGTAGGCAGACGTAGGCATGCCCAGTACACCGTGGCCTTGGCAGAGAGGCAATGCATAGCACATACACTGATAACCTAGAGACCCAGGGGCTGACACCTCACTCCAACTCACATGCACACAGTAAAAAGGATGCCAGCCACATCACACTACCTGTACCTTACCATGTATAGGCTGTATACTGCGTGCATCTGACAGAGTCAACCCTGAAGCACTGTCTCTCAACTGCTCCAGGCACAACGTAAGTCACTGTTCTTAACAACAAATGAATGACGTAGTAGACTGTAGTAGCATATGTATGGTATTGCTGCATGTATGCAAGGGGAAGGAGTGGGCTACTGGGATAGCAGCAGACAACGGACAGCTAAGTGGGACAACAGGAACTCTCTGCCAAATACTGGCTACCCCAAAATATGCAGTAGGCCCCAAGCCAGCAAAACCCACTGCACTGTGTGAGGGACTTACAACAGCAGGGTCATAGGACAGATGCATGGATGTCAATACTGGAGTCCCATACATACCTCTCAACCTCTTTAGAGCAAGAAATCTGTACTAAGCCATAAAGAAATGTGGGGCAAAGGCCCCAAAAACAGGGACAATTGTTCAATATTGCTCTTACAAGCATAGAAAGTTGATAGAATAACATGTTTTGCAGTAGCATGAATTCTCTGAAGGGTAAGAAGTCTGAAACTCACATGTCTGTCATTACTTTCTAACTTCAGTCTTTAATGATTTGCCAGTAATTTTCTAGACATCCACAATGTTATGAAAAATGGACTCAAAATGTGAGGCAAACATCTGGACATTTGGAGAAAATCTGTACAGTTGAGAGGTCTGGTCCCCTACCCCTGACACACCCGTGTTCCCATAAAACTGCAGTAGCAGTTATGTTTGTAAGGTAATAGCAGCAGACCACACATTCACAGGGCTGTTCCTATCGACCTGCTAACATGTACAATTTCCACAATATGCAGGGGTCAATGTGCTATGTATGTGTGTGATTAATAATGTCAGGAAGTAGACAGCACTGAATGGTGGCTGTTGTGGCTCACTGGGCAAAGTACATTACTGTGGGTGACAGCTACACCTATAGTAGGAGTTCTACAGCTGTCTAGAAGTCAATATTCATTACTGCAGGAAAGCTGGACAGGGGGCCTCAGATATGTGTAGTACACAGCTCTGAATAACCTAGACAATGCATAGTAAAACAGGTTGTGACAAGTCAGTCTAGCACCCGGATACAAAGGCTGCCATGTAACTGTGTCAGTACTGACAACACGTCAATGGGTACCATCCATACCCCACGAATTTCAGGGTTTCTCAGAATGTCCACATGTATGCCTCATATATCTGTTCTGTTTGTCATAACACTGCATTTGTCTGGCAAACTTTTGGCAAACCAATACAGGTTGATGTGAAAACATCAATGACAAACAGTTGAGATGCAGACTTCATACCCATAAGAAAATGTAAGCTAATACAAAACCAGTCTGCCAACTGTCTATGTTTGGAAGATGCTGTCCCCATGTCTGCACCTGTGCCTGACTGTGGTATATGACCCTGTCAAGATGTCTGCCTGTAAGAGTTTGAGAGGTATGGCCAACGTGTAGCCTTAGAAGAAAAGTTCAACACAAACCATCTGAGGACCAGAGCAGATGTATGGGGTACAATGCTGGTCAACCTGATAAACAGGTACAGTCAGAGGTGTGCACTCTGTAACCCTGTGTGAGATGTTATGACTTGCACCCCTGTCACACCATAACTACAACTACATAAGAGCAGCAACTGTGGACAAAGCTTGCAACTGGAGCAGAGCAGGACAAAGGGCCACATATAAGGAGAAGGAGGAACCACTGGCCAGACAAACATAGAATATGCAGACTAGAACACTTTGTGCAGTAGCATGGGTTCCCTGCAGTGTATGGAGTCAGTAGACAAATGTCTGTCAGCAGTTCCTCACATTAATCTGTACTGATCTCCCACTGCCATATCAGGACATCACAGTGCTGTGCAAAATGTACCTTACATATTATGTAAAACTCTACTCAGTCCAATACAGTCTGTACCCACACTAGCTATGACTCAGTTAATAATGATAGCACACAGCCAGGAGATCCCTCAGCCAGTTTATCAGTGAGGTGCTGGACTGTGTACAAAGGTTCATCAGCCAATCAGCTGTAGCACACAAAAACCTGGACTGGAGGACAGGTAGGTCTGGCCTGGAGTCCAACTCTTAGTATTGATGGTCATACTGGGCATGCTCCTACACTTTGCCACTTTCAGCCCATGTCTGAACCCACATCTGACTATAGAACTGGGATGTACATATATCTGTTCTGCATACAGACAGCTATGTACACCTTAACTGTCTATCCTCACCCCCATTAGACATGTTTACCCCCATCTATCCATATGTGATACATATAAGATTTATCTGGATCTGTTGAGTGTGGTATGCATATAGAAATATAGGTAATATATACAAATATATAATTTATAGACAAGCAGAGATGGGGAGAGAGAGACAGAGAGAGCAGCGAGAGAGAGAGAGAGAGAGAGAAAGAGAGACAGACACTGAAAGGCATAGAGTGATGTACTGCAGCAGCCACACATACACCAATTTGAACCAGTGGCATTTGCAAATTCTATGGTGATGCCCATTGTGTAATAGTAGGTAGGGAGGGGTTGTAATCTCACATCTGTCACCATGTGTGTGTGTTTCAGTATGTATTGCACATACAGCAGAATGCACACACCCAACAGGCCTATGTCTGTGTAATAGCTACACATATTTTGGTCCTGTGACTACTGTCCTCCACAACAGTGTTCTCCCTGTCAGCAGCTACTGATGTCATCCACCCCAGCAGCACTGGCAGACACTTTATACATGTGTAAGTCCCGTGGTGCATGCAATAAGTACATAGTGCTATAGTGTAGACAGGTAGATAGGTAGTGGTCCAATTCTCAACAGTGGCAACTGAATGAGTGTGTGCGTGTGTATAAGTATATTCCCTTGTAGCTGTGTGTATTTCCTGCCTATGTGTGTGCAATGCCAATATATTTTGAGGCCTGTTCCACCCTGTTAACCCCTTGTTGCCCTACTTTACAGGGCCTGCTGATGTCATCCACCTTAGATGCACCATTGGACACTCTCCAGCCATATAAGCTCTGTGGGGCATGCGATAAGTATGTGGTACTATAGTACATATGACTAGATCGGTAGGGGTTCTAATCTCAGTACTGCCAACTGTGTGCGTGTGTGTGTGTGTGTGTGTGTGTGTGTGTGTGTGTGTGTGTGTGTGTGTGTGTGTGTGCGCGCGCGGTTCTGTGCAGCATATCTCCTGTGGCTGTCCTGAGTGTGTGTGTTGGTTATACCATTTTGAGGCCCATTCTACCCTGTTGACTCCCCCATTGCATTACTTTACAGGGCCTGCTGATGTCATCCACCTTAGATGCACCATTGAACACTCTGCAGACATACAAACTATGTGGCACACACGATATGTATGTAACACTATAGTACATACAACTAGATAGGTAGGGGTTCTAATCTCAATACTGCCAACTGTGTGTGTGTGTTTTAATCTCAATGCTGCCAACTGTGTGTGTGAAGCATATCCCCTGTGACTGTTCTTTCTGTATGGGTTGGTTATACCATTTTGAGGCCTGGTACAGCTTGCTGACTCCTTCCATTGCATTACTTTACAGGGCCTATTGATATCATCCACCTAAGATACACAGACACCCTGCATGGAATACCTCTCAACTGTATAGAGGTTTGCAGAATGTCTAGATGTTTGCCTCATATATTTGGTCTGCGACTCATAAGATTGTGGTTTCCTGGCAAATCATTGGCAAATCATTGAGAGTTGAAGTTAGAAAATAATGACAGATGCTTGAGTTTCAGAATTCATACTCTTCAGAAAAGTAATGCTAATGTGAAATCTGTCATTCTATCAGTTATCTATGTTTGTAAGAGCAATATGTAAAAAGTGTCCCTATTTTTGGGCCTGTACCCCCGAATTATTGAAGGCTTTGTCCAGAATTATTATTCTAAGAGGTTGAGAGGCATGCCTCAGGCATATAAGCTCCGTGATGCAAGTTATAAGGACATAGTGCTGTAGTACATGCAACTAGATAGGTAGGGGTTCTAATCTCAATACTGGCAACTGTGTGAGTGTGTATATGTATGCATATCCCCTGTAGCAGCATGGCTGTCTTATCTGTGTGTGTGCAATGGTTATACCATTTTGTGTGCCTGTGCCACCCTGTTAACTCCACCGTCACCAACCTATTCAGGGCCTACAGATGTCATCCACCTTAGATGCAGAGTTAGTTCCAAATACAATAGCACTGTGGTACATGCAGTACTTACAGCAAGCTATAGTGTACATAACTAGATAGATGTTCTAATTCCCAAACTGGAAACTCTCTGTGCATGTGTGTTGGAATGCATGTCCCCTGCAGCAGTGTGTGTGTGACATGGTTATAATATTTTAAGGTCTGTTAACCCCCCAGTGGCAATCCGTACAGCACCTGCAGATGTCACCCACCTGAATAGTAGTGGCAGAGACTGCAAAACCGTATAAGCTCAGTGGTACATGCGCTATGTATATAGCGCTATCATATGTAAAACTAGGCAGGTAGGGATTCTACTATCAACAAGGGCAGTTCATGAGTGTGTGTGTGTGTGTGTGTGTGTGTGTGTGTGTGTGTGTGTGTGTGTGTGTGTCTACATATGTATATCCCCTTGCAGCAGTGTGACTGTGTTAGGGCCACAAACATACCTCTTGACCCCTTAGAGAAAGACATCTGGTTAAAAACATACAGAAAACTGGGACAAAGCCCAAATATTAGGGTCAATTTTTAAATATTGCTGTGACAAACATAGAAAGTAGATAGCATAACAGGTTGTGCATTCACATGCATTTTCTAAAGGGTATGGAAGTCTGACAGGAAAATATAAGTCATTTTTGTGTAACATCAGTCTTTAATGATTTCATACTACTTTGCCAGAAAACCACAATGTAATGACAAATGGAGCAAAACTATTGGCAAACATCAGGACATTCTGCAGAAATGTGTATTGGTGAGAGGTATGGCCACCACTTGTCCCACCCTGCAGGTTGCAGTCCATGTTTAGCCAGGTGTGACCTGTGACAATGACTCAAACAATACAGGGGTTCCAAGAGTGTAGGACAACAAACATTTCCTACTACTTGCATAAAACAGTTATTTCACATTAGAAGCACCATAATGTTATGAGAAATAGCAAAACCTATGGTAGTGTGACATCAAGAAGCTGTCATATTGCCATCCAAAGGAAGTCCTGCCTCTTGCACTTGCTGTGAGTATGGTATGTCTTGCCAACTGTCATGATACTACAAGATGTGTCCCACATTCCACATTTGATAAGGTGGCAACCGTACTCTATGTTACCTATGTGTGTGCAATATGTAGACATGTGTAGTCCCTGTGAGTAGCTGCTGCCCCCAATGACCCACGTGTATGTAGGCATGAATGCTAACTGCCACCAGCCACATATGTAGGTACTGCCTAATGCTGTGGCAACTGTAAGTAGTGTACTGTCTGTCATTCACCCACAAACTGATGTTAACACACTGCAATGGGGTCATACAGCAGGTAGGGCATGTTGCCAAGGTCCCAGCCTCAAGATGAATGCAGAAAACAGTACCATCACATCATATGGTGAGGACAGGGCCCCACTATTTCCCACATCAACAGCAGCCCCATAAACACACAAACTGTGTTGACAGACCTGGGTACTTGGGTTGATAACACTGTTGCATTCAACCATCAAGTAGCGGCAGTGGTCAGAAAAGCCTTGGACGTGGTTAACCACATAGGAAAAGGGACTGCATCCAGGCAAAAGGTGGACATGACCTTTGCATAGTCCTCAGTCAGAACAACAATACATTATCATCATGGCTCATCTCGTATGTACCTATGCAGACATCTGCAGCAATTGGAAAGGCTATGTTAACACCCATAAATGTTATCCATGGCCTTCAACACCTGTTCCATGCAGACAGCCTCGAATCAGTAGTGCCCCACTTGGTATCGGACAAGTTGTCCACAGGTGGGCTGTGGCATGCATGGATGGCAATGATGTGCTCAGCCCTTCAAAAGCTGCCCCATATGTGTGAGTCTAACTCTGTGTTTATTACCAGCATGACAGGCCTGAATCACATATGCGACAGCAAAGAAACCTGCTGGAGAGACAGGTTTGTCTCCCAGAAGCTGCCCTGTCTCAGGAATGCACTTCTCATACATGTCAAATAAAGTACCATGCAGACCCCCAGCAAGTGCATCTGTGATGAGTGGATGGAAAACCAAAAATTTGTCCCAGGGGTCCAACCTGTGTCCATCAATGTCAGGGGCAACAGGTGCTGATCAATGATTCTGTTGGGGATAAAGTAATGGCTAGGCTTGTAAAGGACCCAGGGCCAGTACTCCAGTAACCTTCTATGGACATAAACGCATCAAAAAATGCAAACTCATAAAATGTCACAATAGCTAGAAAACAACAGTTTGAAAATCAGTCCATTTAAAGATGTTTAATCCACAAATAGATCCATAAAAATAAATCCAATAGATATATTAGTGCTTTCGTCTTAAAGATAGTACTGCATTTTATTTTTCTGTTTATTTATTTACTTCACTGAATATTGTGATCTCTATGTCTCCCTGCAGTAAGTGGCGGTTATTGTTGTCACTTCATTGATATTCGGTGTTGAACTCTTAGCCTAGAGGATTTCTCTGTGCTTATATGTGAATTCATTTCTGCTGAATTGCTGAACATTTGAGCTGTATGGTTAGCTGCTATATACATACATCAAATGTATTACAAGCTGAGATAAGTACAGACTTGCAGTGTTAAGATAGTACTGCATTTCATTTTCTGTTTATTTATTTGTTTCATTGAATATTGTGTTAAGAATAGTACTGCATTTTATTTTTCTGTTTATTTATTTGCTTCACTGAATATTGTGATCTCTCTATCTTTCTGCGGTAAGTGGGGGTTATTGTTCTCACCTCACTGATGTTTGGTGTTGAACTCTTAGCCTAGAGGGTTTCTCTGTGCTTATAATTCTTAGTCACTTATCTGTGAATTAATTTCTGCTGTGTAGCTGAATATTTGAGCTGTTTGTTTAGTTGCTATATAACTACATCAACTGTAGTATAAGCTGAATGAAGTACAAACTGGCAGTGTTAAAAGATAGTACTGCATTTTATTTTTGTGTTTATTTGTCTCATTGAATATTGTGTTAAGGATAGTACTGCATTTTATTTTTCTGTTTATTAATTTGCTTCACTGAGTATTGTGATATCTCTGTCTCTCTGCACTAAGTTGGGGTTATTGTTTTCACTTCATTTATATTCAGTTTTGAATTCTTAGCCTAGAGGGTTTTTCTGTGCTTATAAGTCTTAGTCAATTTTCTGTGAATTTATTTCTACTGAATAGCTGAATATTTGAGCTGTTTGGTTAACTGCTATATACCAACATCAACTGTATTAAAAGCTGAGGTAAGTACAAACTTGCAGTGGTAAAAGATAGTACTGCATTTTAGTTTTCTGTTTATTTGTTTCATTGACTATTGTGTTAAAGATAGTGCTGCATTTTATTTTTCTGTTTATTTATTTGCTTCATTGAACATTGTGATCTGTCTGTCTCTCTGCAGTAAGTGGGAGTTATTCTGCTCACTTCATTGATAATTCGGTGTTGAACTAATAGCCTCAAGGGTTTCTCGGTACTTATATGTCTTAGTCACTAATCTTTGAATAAATTTCTGCTGACTAGCTGAATATTTGAGCTGTTTGGTTAGCTGCTATATACCTACATCAACTATATTATAAGCAGAGATTAGTACAAACTTGTAGTGTTAAGATAGTACTGCATTTCATTTTCTGTTTATTTATTTGTTTCATTGAATATTGTGTTAAGAATAGTACTGCATTTGATTTTTCTGTTTATTTATTTGTTTCATTGAATAGTGTGTTAAAGATAGTATGGCATTTTATTTTTCTGTTTATTTATTTGCTTCACTGAATATTGTAACCTCTGTCTCTGTTGTCACTTCATTGATATTCAGTGTTGAACTCTTAGCCTAGAGGATTTCTCTGTGCTTATATGTCATTGTCATATCTGTGAATTCATTTCTGCTGAATTGCTGAACATTTGAGCTGTATGGTTAGCTGCTATATACATACATCAAATGTATTACAAGCTGAGATAAGTACAGACTTGCAGTGTTAAGATAGTACTGCATTTCATTTTCTGTTTATTTATTTGTTTCATTGAATATTGTGTTAAAAATAGTACTGCATTTTATTTTTCTGTTTATTTATTTGTTTCATTGAATAGTGTGTTAAAGATAGTATGGCATTTTATTTTTCTGTTTATTTATTTGCTTCACTGAATATTGTGACCTCTGTCTCTTTGCAGTAAGTGCAGGTTATTGTTCTCACTTCATTGATATTCGGTGTTGAACTCTTAGCCTAGAGGGTTTCTGTGTGCTTATAAGTCTTAGTCACTTACCTGTGAATTTATTTCTGCTGAATAGATGAATATTTGCGCTGTTTGGTTAGCTGATATATACATACATCAACTGTATTAAAAGCTGAGATAAGTACAACCATGTTGTGTTAAAAGATAGTACTGCATTTTATTTTTCATTTGTTTGTTTCATAGAGTATTGTGTTAAAAGGTAATACTTCATTTTATTTTGCTGTTTATTTGCTTCACTGAATATTGTGATCTCTCTGTCTGCAGGAAGTGGGGGTTATTGTTCTCACTTCATTGATATTCGGTGTTGATCTCTTAACCTAGAGGGTTCCTCTATGCTTATAAGTGTTAGTCAATTATCTGTGAATTTATTTCTGTTGAATAGCTGAATATTTAAGCTGTTTGGTTAGCTGCTATATCCCTACATCAACTGTATTGCAAGCTGAGATAAGTAGAAACTTGCAGTGTTAAAAGATAGCACTGAATTATATATTTCTGTTTATTTATTTGTTTCATTGAATATTGTGTTCAAGATTGTACTGCATTTTATTTTTCTGTTTATTTATTTGCCTCACTGAATATTGTGATCTCTCTATCTCTCTGCAGTAATTGGGGGTTATTGTTCTCATTTCTTTGATACCTGGTGTAGAACTCCTAGCCTAGACAGTTTCTCTGTGCTTATAAGTCTTAGTCACTTATCTGTGAATTATTTTCTGCTGAATGGCTGAATATTTGAGCTGTTTGGTTAGCTGGTATATCCTTATATCAACTGTAGTGCAAGCTGAGTGAAGTACAAACTTGCAGTGTTAAAAGATAGTACTGCATTTTATTTTTCTGTTTATTTACTTGTTTCTTTAAATATTCTGTTAAGGATAGTACTTCATTTTTTTCTGTTTATTAATTTGCTTCATTGAATATTGCATTATCTCTGTCTCTCTGCAGTAAGTCCGGGTTATTGTTCTCACTTCATTCATATTTGGTGTTGAACTCTTAGCCTAGAGGGTTTCTCTGTGCTTATATGTCTTAGTCACTTATCTGTGAATTTATTTCTGCTGAATAGCTGAATATTTGATCTGTTTGGTTAGTTTCTAAATACCTACATCAACTGTATTAGAAGCTGAAATAAATACAAACATGCAGTGTTAAAGATAGTACTGCATTTTATTTTTCTGTTTATTTGTTTCATTGAATATTGTGCTAAAATAGTACTGCATTTTATTTTTTTGTTTATTTATTTGCTTCACTGAACATTGTGATCTCTCTGTATCTCTGCAGTAAGTGGGTGTTATTGTTCTTACTTCATTGAAATTTGGTATTGAACTCATAGCCTAGATGGTTTCTCGGTGCTTAGAAGTCTTAGTCCCTTATATTTGAATTGATTTCTGCTGAATAGCTGAATATTTGAGCTGTTTGGTTAGCTGCTGTATACCTACATCCACTGTATTGCAAGCTGAGATAAGTACAGACTTGCAGTGTTAAAAGATAGTTGCTATATACATACATCAACTGTATTTTAAGCTGAGATAAGTACAAACTTCCTGTGTTAAAAATACTACTGCAGGTTTATTTTCCCTTTATTTTTTGCTTTATTGAATATTGTGTTAAAATATTACTGCATTTTATTTTTCTGTTTATTTATTTGCTTTACTGAATGTTGTGATCTCTCTATCTCTCTGCAGTAAGTGGGGGTTATTGTTCTCACTTCATTGATATTCAGTTTTGAACTCTTACCCTAGAGTGGTTCTCTGTGCTTATATGTCTTAGTCACTTATCTGTGAATTTATTTCTGCTGAATAGCTGAATATTTGATCTTTCTGTTTAGCTGCTATATAACTACATCAACTGTATTACAAACTAAGATAAGTACAAACTTGCAGTGTTAAAAGATAGTACTACATTTTATTTTTCTGTTTATTTATTTGTTTCATTGACTACTGGGTTAAAGATAGTACTGCATTTTATTTTGCTGTTTGTTTATTTGCTTCACTGAATATTGTGATCTCTCTGCCAGTCTGCAGTAAGTAGGGGTTATTGTTTTCAGTTCATTGATATTCGGTGTTGAACTCCTAGCCTAGAGGGTTCCTCTATGCTTATAAGTGTTAGTCACTTATCTGTGAAATTATTTCTGCTGAATACCTGAACAGTTGAGCTGTTTGGTTAGCTGCTATATACCTACATCAAGTGTATTAGAAGCTGAGATAAGCACAAATTTGGAGTGTTAAAAGATAGCACTGCCATTTATTTTTCTGTTTATTTATTTGATTCATTGAATATTGTGTTAAAGATAGTACTGCATTTTATTTTTCTGTTTGTTTATTTGCTTCACTGAATATTGTGATCTCTCTGCCAGTCTGCAGTAAGTAGGGGTTATTGTTTTCAGTTCATTGATATTCGGTGTTGAACTCCTAGCCTAGAGGGTTCCTCTATGCTTATAAGTGTTAGTCACTTATCTGTGAAATTATTTCTGCTGAATACCTGAACAGTTGAGCTGTTTGGTTAGCTGCTATATACCTACATCAAGTGTATTAGAAGCTGAGATAAGCACAAATTTGGAGTGTTAAAAGATAGCACTGCCATTTATTTTTCTGTTTGTTTATTTGCTTCACTGAATATTGTGATCTCTCTATCTCACTGTAGTAAGTTGGGTTTATTGTTGTTGCTTGATTGATATTCAATGCTGACCTCTACGCCTAGAGGGTTTCTCTGTGCTTATAAGTCTTAGTCACTTATATGCGAATTCATTTCTGCTGAATAGCTGAATATTTGAGCTATTTGGTTAGCAACTATGTACCTACATCAACTGTATTACAAGCTGAGATAAGTACAAACTTGCAGTGTTAAAAGATAGTAATGGATTTTATTTTTCCATTTATTTATTTGTTTCCTTGAATATTGTGTTAAAGATAGTACATTTTATTTTTCTGTTTATTTATTTGCTTCACTGAATATCGTGATCTCTCCGTCTTTCTGCAGTAAGTGGGATTATTGTTCTCACTTCATTGATATTCGGTGTTGATCTCTTATTGTTGACAGTTCCTGTATGCTTACACCTCTTAGTCACTTATCTTTGAATTTATTTCAGCTGAATAGCTGAGCATTTGAGCTGTTTGGTTAGCTGCTATATACCTACATTAACTGTATTACAAGCTGAGATAAGTACAAACTTGCAGTGTTAAAAGATAGCACTGCATTTTATTTTGCTGTTTATTTGTTTCATTGAATAGTGTGTTAAAGATAGTACTGCTTTTTATTTTTCTGTTTATTTATTTGCTTCACTGAATATTGTGACTGGTCTGTCTCTCTGCAGTAAGTGCGGGTTATTGTTCTCACTTCACTGATATTTGATGTTGAACTCTTAGCCTAGTGGGTTTCTCTGTGCTTATAAGTCTTAGTCACTTACCTGTGAATTTTTTTCTGCTGAATTGCTGAATAATTGAGCTTTTTGGTTAGCTTCTATATACATACATCAACTGTATCACAAACTGAGATAAGTACAAACTTGCAGTATTAAAAGATAGTACTGCATTTTATTTTTCTGTTTTTTTATTTGTTTCCTTGACTGTTGGGTTAAAGATAGCACTGCATTTTATTTTTCGGTTTATTTATTTGCTTCACTGACCATTGTGATCTCTCAGTCTCTCTGCAGTAAGTGGGAGTTATTGTTCTCACTTCATTGATATTCGATGTTGAACTCTTAGCCTAGAGTATTTCTCTGTGCTTATAAGTCTTAGTTATCTGTGAATTTATTTCTGCTGAATAGCTGAATATTTGAGCTGTTTGGGGGCTGCCATATACCTACATCAACTGTATTACAAGCTGAGATAAGTACAAACTTTTAGTGTTAAACGACCGTACTGCATTTTATTTTTCTGTTTATTTATTTGCTTCACTGCATATTGTGACCTTCTGTCTGCAGTAAGTGCGGGTTATTGTTCTCACTTCATTGATATTTGGTGTTGAACTCTTAGCCTAGAGGGTTTCTCTGTGCTTACAAGTCTTAGCCACGTATCTATGAATTGATTTCTGCTGAATAGCAGAATAGCTGAGCTGTTTGGTTAGTTGCTATATACCTACATCAACTGTAATACAAGCTGATATAAGCACAAACTTGTGTTAAAAGATAGTACTGCATTTTATTTTTCTGTTTATTTATTTGTTTCATTTAATATTGTGTTAAAGATAGTACTGCATTTTATTTTGCTGTTTATGTATTTGCTTCACTGAATATTGTGATCTGTCTGTCTCCCTGCAGTAAGTGCTGGTTATTGTTCTCACTTCATTGATATTTGGTGTTGAACTCTTAGCCTAGAGGGTTTCTCTGTGCTTATAAGTCTTAGTTATCTGTGAATTTATTTCTGCTGAATAGCTGAATATTTGAGCTGTTTGCATAGCTGCTTTATACCTACATCAACTGTATTACAAGCTGAGATAAGTAGAAACTTGCGGTTTTAAAATATAGCACTGCATTTTATTTTTCTGTTTATTTATTTGCTTCACTGAATATTGTGACCTCTCTGTCTCTCTGCAGTAAGTGTGAGTTATTGTTATCACTTCATTGACATTCAGTGTTGAACTCTTAGCCTAAAGTGTTTTGCTGTGCTTATAAGTCTTAATCACTAATCTGTGAATTTATTTCTGCTGAATATTTGAGCTGGTTGGTTAGCTGCTATATGCCTACATCAACTGTATTACAAACTGAGATAAGTACAAACTTGTAGTGTTAAAAGACACTACTGCCTTTTATTTTTTGTTTATTTATTTGTTTTATTGATTATTGTGCTAAAGATAGTATGGTATTTTATTTTTCTGTTTTATTTGCTTCACTGGGTATTGTGATCTGTCTGTCTTTTTGCAGTAAGTGGGATTGTTTTTACTTCATTGATATTCGGTGTTGATCTCTTAGCTTAGAGGGTTTCTCTGTACTTATACCTCTTATTTCTGCTGAATAGCTGAATATTTGAGCTGTTTGGTTAACTGCTATATACCTACATCAAGTATATTACAAGCTGAGATAAGTACAAACTTGCAGTGTTAAAAGATACTACTGCATTTTATTTTTCTGTTTATTTATTTGTTTCATTGAATATTGTGCTAAAGACAGTACTGCATTTTATTTTTCAGTTTATTTATTTGCTTCACTGAATATTGTGATCTTTCCTTCTCTCTGCAGTAAGTGGGGGTTGTTCTCAATTCATTCATATTTTTCTGTTGAACTCTTAGCCTAGAGGGTTTCTCTGTGCTTATATTTGTTAGTCGGTTATCTGTGAATTCATTTCTGCTGAATAGCTAAATATTTGAGCTATTTTGTTAGCTGCTATATGCCTATATCAATTATATTACAAGCTGAGTGAAGTACACACGTGTAGTGTTAAAGAATAGTACTGCATTTTATTTTTCTCATTATTTTTTTGTTTCATTGAATATTGTGTTAAGGATTGTACTGCATTTTATCTGTTTATTCATTTGCTTCACTGAATATTGTGATCTCTGTGTCTCTTTACAGTATGTCCGGGTTATTGTTCTCACTTCATTGATATTTGGTGTTGAACTCCTAGCCTAGAGGGTTTCTCTGTGCTTATATATCTTAGTCACTTATCTGTGAATTTATTTCTGCTAAATAGCTGAATATTTGAGCTGTTTGTTTAGCTGCTATATACCTATATCAACTGTATTAGAAGCTGAGATAAGTACAGATTTGCAGTGTTAAAAGAAAGTACTGCATTTTATTTTTCTGTTTATTTGTTTAATTGAATATTGTGTTAAAGATAGTACTGCATTTTATTTTTTTGTTTATTTTCTTTACTGACTGTTGTGATTTCTATATCTCTCTGCAGTAAATGGGGGTTATTGTTTTCACTTCATTAATATTCAGTTTTGAATTCTTAGCCTAGAGGCTTTTTCTGTGCTTATAACTCTAAGTGAATTATCTGTGAATTTATTTCTGCTGAATCACTGAATATTTGAGCTGTTTGGATAGCTGCTATATACCTACATCAACTGTATTACAAGCTGAGGTAAGTACAGACTTGCAGTGCAATAAGATAGTACTGCATTTTATTTTTCTGTTTATTTATTTGTTTCATTGAATAGTGTGTTAAAGATAGTACTATATTTTAGTTTTCTGTTTTTTATATGCTTCACTGAATATTGTGACCTCTCTATCTCTCTGCAGTAAGTGCAGGTTATTGTTCTCACTTCTTTGATATTCGGTGTTGAACTCTTAACCTAAAGGGTTTCTCTGTGCTTATAAGTCTTATTCACTGATCTCTGAATTGATTTCTGCTGAATAGCTGACTATTTGAGCTGTTTGGTGGCTGCCATATACCTACATCAACTGTATTACAAGCTGAGATAAGTACAAACTTGTAGTGTTTAAAGATAGTACTGCATTTTATTTTACTGTTTATTTGTTTCATTGAAGAGTGTGTTAAAGATAGTACTGCATTTTATTTTTCTGTTTATTTGCTTCACTGAATATTGTGATCTCTCTGCAGTAAGTTGGAGTTATTGTTCTCACTTCATTGATATTCGGTGTTGAACTTTTAGCCTAGAGGGTTTCTCTGTGCTTATAAGTCTTAGGTACTTATCTGTGAATTTATTTCTGCTGAATAGCTGGATATTTGAGCTGTTTGGTTAGCTGCTACATACCTACATCAACTGTTTTACAAACTAAGTACAAACTTGCACCGTTAAAAGATAGTACTGCATTTTATTTTTCTGTTTATTTGTTTCATTGAATATTGTGTTAAAATAGTACTGCATTTTATTTTTCTATTAATTTATTTGCTTCACTGAATATTCTGATATCTTTCTCTCTGCGGTAAGTGGAGGCCATTTTTCTTACTTCATTGTTATTTGGTGTTGATCTCTTAGCCTAGAGGGTTTCTCTGTGCATATAAGTCTTAGTCATTTATCTGTGCATTTATTTCTGTTAAATAACTGAATATTTATGCTGTTTGGTTAGCTGCTATATACCTACATCAACTGTATTATAAGCTGAGATAAGTAGGAACTTGCAGTGTTAAAAGATAGCACTGAATTTTATTTTTCTATTTATTTATTTATTTCATTGAATGTTGTCTTAAAAATAGTACTGCATTTTATTTTTCTGTTTATTTATTTGCTTCACTGAATATTGTGAACTCTCCATCTCTCTGCAGTTAGTGGGGGGTTATTGTGCTCCCTTCATTAATATTCAGTGTTGAACTCATAGCTTATAGGGTTTCTTGGTGCTTATAAGTCTTAGTCACTTCGTCACTTTTCTCCCTGCAGTAAGTGGGGGTTATTGTTCTCAGAACATTGATATTCGGTGGTGCACTCTTACCCTAGTTTGTTTCTCTGTGCGTTTAAATCTTAGTCACTTATCTATGAATTTATTTCTGCTGAATAGCTGAATATTTGAGCTGTTTGGTTAGCTGCTATATACCCCCATCAACTGTATTACAAGATGAGATAAGTACAAACTTGCAGTGTTAAAATATGGTACTGCATTTTTTTTTCTGTTCATTTATTTGTTTCATTGAATATTGTTTTAAAGATAGTACTGCTTTTTATTTTTCTGTTTATTTATTTGTTTCATTGAATATTGTGTTAAAGATAGTACTGCTTTTTATTTTTCTCTTTATTTATTTGCTTCACTGAATATTGTGATCTCTTTGTCTCCCTGCAGTAAGTGGGGGGTTATTGTTCTCACTTCATTGATATTCGGTGGTGAACTCTTACCGTAGTGGGTTTCTCTGCACTTATAACTCTTAGTCACTTATCTATGAATATATTTCTGCTGAATAGCTGAATATTTGAGCTGTTTGGTTAGCTGCTATATACCTAAATCAAGCTATTACAAGCCAAGATAAGTAAAAATTTGCAGTGTTGAAATATAGCACTTCTTTTTATTTTCTGTTTATTTGTTTCACTGAATATTGTGATCTCTCTGTGTTTCTGCAGTAAATGGGATTATTGTTCTCACTTCATCGATATTTGGTGTTGATCTCTAAGCCTAGAAGGTTTCTTTATGCTTATAAGTGTTAGTCACTTATCTGTGAATTTATTTCTGCTGAATAGCTGAATATTTGAGCTGTTTGGATAGCTGCTATAAACCTGCATCAACTGTATTACAAGCTGAGATAAGTACAAACTTGCAGTGTTAAGAAATAGTACTCCATTTTATTTTTCTGTTTATTTATTTGTTTCATTGAATATTGTGTTCAAGATAGTACTGTATTTTATTTTTCTGTTTATTAATTTGTTTCACTGAATATCGTGCTCTTTCTGTCTCTCTGCAGTAAGTTCAGGTTATTGTTCCCAATTCACTGATATTCGTTTGTTGAACTCTTAGCCTAGAAGGTTTTTCTGTGCTTAAAAGTATTAGTCACTTATCTGTAAATTTATTTCTGTTGAATAGCTGAATATTTGAGCTGTTTGGTTAGCTGCTGTATACCTACATCAACTGTATTAAAAGCTGAGATTAATACAAAGTTGCAGTCTTAAAAGATTGTGCAGCATTTTATTTTTCTGTTTGTTTATTTGTTTCATTGAATATGGTGTTCAAGATAGTACTGCATTTTATTTTTCTGTTTATTTATTTGCTTCACTGAATGTTGTGATCTCTATTTCTCTGCAGTAAGTGGGGGTTATTGTTTTAACTTCATTGATATTTAGTTTTGAACTCTTAGCCTAAACGGTTTCTCTGTGCTTATAAATCTTAGTCACTTATCAGTGAATTTATATCTGCTGAATAGCTGAATATTTGAACTGTTTGGTTAGCTGCTATATACCCCCATCAACTGTATTACAAGATGAGATAAGTACAAACTTGCAGTGTTAAAATATGGTACTGCATTTTTTTTCTGTTCATTTATTTGTTTCATTGAATATTGTTTTAAAGATAGTACTGCTTTTTATTTTTCTGTTTATTTATTTGTCTCATTGAATATTGTGTTAAAGATAGTACTGCTTTTTATTTTTCTCTTTATTTATTTGCTTCACTGAATATTGTGATCTCTTTGTCTCCCTGCAGTAAGTGGGGGGTTATTGTTCTCACTTCATTGATATTCAGTGGTGAACTCTTACCATAGTGGGTTTCTCTGCACTTATAACTCTTAGTCACTTATCTATGAATATATTTCTGCTGAATAGCTGAGTATTTGAGCTGTTTGGTTAGCTGCTATATACCTACATCAAGTGTATTACAAGCCGAGATAAGTACAAACTTGCTGTGTTAAAAGATAGCACTGCCTTTTATTTTTCTGTTTATTTATTTGTTTCACTGAATATTGTGATCTCTCTGTCTTTCTGCAGTAAGTGGGATTATTCTTCTCACTTCATCGATATTCGGTGTTGATCTCTAAGCCTAGAATGTTTTTCTGTGCTTATAAGTGTTAGCCACTTATCTGTGAAGTTATTTCTGCTGAATAGCTGAATATTTGAGCTGTTTGGTTAGCTGCTATATACCTACATCAACTGTATTACAAGCTGGGGTAAGTACAAACTTGCAGTGTTAAAAGATAGTACTCAATTTTATTTTTCTGTTTATGTATTTGTTTCATTGAATATTGCATTAAAGATAATACTGCATTTTATTTTTCTGTTTATTTGCTTCACTGAATATTGTGATCTCTCTGTCTCTCTGCAGCAAGTGGGAGTTATTGTTCTCACTTCATTGATATTCGGTGTTGAACTTTTAGCCTAGAGGGTTTATCTGTGCTTATAAGTCTTAGGCACTTATCTGTGAATTTATTTCTGCTGAATAGCTGGATATTTGAGCTGTTTGGTTAGTTGCTATATACCTACATCAACTGTTTTACAAGCTAAGTACAAACTTGCACTGTTAAAAGATAGGACTGCATTTTATTTTTCTGTTTATTTGTTTCATTGAATATTGTGTTAAAAATAGTACTGCATTTTATTTTTCTGTTTATTTGCTTCACTGAACACTGTGATCTCTCTGTCTTCCTGCCATAAGTGGGGTTATTGTTCTCACTTCATTGAAATTCGTTGTTGAACTCACAGCCTAGAGGGTTTCTTGATTCTTATAAGTTGTAGTCACTTATCTTTGAATTCATTTTTGCTGAATAGCTGAATATTTGAGCTGTTTGGTTAGCTGATATATGAAGTTTGGCAACAAACTAAGTTGCCCCAGGACATCTTCATTGGGGGGGTTAGTTTAATATTAGGGGGAGTTAATTGGGTTGCAGAGGTGAAAGGGTTATGTGGAGGCAGGGATGGTTGGGAGGAAATGAGATAATGCTGGGGATGGGCTTAAGAGGTTTAGTCTAGTGTAATTGGGTTAAGCAATCACATTTTGGCATGAACTTAGTAAGGCAAGTGTATGTCCGAGACGACCTGTAGGTATTCCAGTGGAACAGGTAGGCTTTGGGTTACTGGTGGGTTTTGGTTGTAGAAGACAGGTGGTTTGTATAGAAAATATCATTTTTTTTCCTGTTACTTGAGATGTTAAGTCTGTGGTTCTGGTATGGTAGTGCTTAAACTGGGGAGATTTCAGTTAGCTGTGTGTTCTGGTGGTAAGGTGATAATTTTGGTTGGTAGTTTGGCATTTCAGGTCATTTCAATAAGTTGGATTGTGGGCAGATAAGGGTGGTTGGAGATGGTGTCAGCACGATGGCTGTGGCTTTTATGTTCTCGGTGCAACATTTTACTAGTTGCTTTAAGGGGATGCTGAATAGAGTCGTTTAAGGGCATTCACTCAACTGCATTTGTTGATACCCCTTTAGAGTGAGTTGGCTGCATGTGGCCTTCTTTAGCAGGGTTATGGCTTCTAAATCATTCTGTGGTAAGCGTGGTGGTAGCAGAGCAGTGATGTCCACGCTGACAACATGCAAACGGCAGAAGTCTATTTCGGAAGCTGTGAGATGCGGGTGCAATAGAACCCACTTTCCTGGATTTATCCTGCCATTTTTCATTTATGATTAACATAAATCACCCAATAAAGCAGTCTGTATCATGTCAGAAAAATACACTGGAGAAAATTCAGCACCTCGTACTTCAATCACTTCCAAGTATATGGTTATATCCTGTGTGTAATAATGAGGAAATGACTCGAAATAATTTTCAAAACACCTTTCACATGGCAGTTATTCCCCACAGAATGTGAACACTGTTATAAGAATTCTCATTCACAGGTGACAATTGGTGGTGTTTCCAGAGGTTGTTGCTGACTGCGCATGCGCATTGCAAGAAAGTGGCTTTACATTTGTGGAACGTGGTTTCGGTAAACAGAAAATGAACATTATATTCAGTATTGCAGCTTTCGTCTGCTGTTATGTTTTACCATTTACCATTTTAAGAGCAAGCCATATAAAACATCAGCTCAACAATCCTAACCTTACCCTTGTCGGTAGCAGGAATTTAATAACCCCTCGTATCTATCTTCTATTCCATCTGTCCTCGCTACCTGCTGCAGCTGTTTGGATCAAGGAAGAGAACCGAGGATGAAACATTCTAAATAGGTTGTCACTTTCCCGTGGTGAACAGTAAAATCTACTTCCTGAGGTTTGTATAGTGAACACCCCTTTTCAGGTTGGAACAATCACTTCAATAAACTACATTGTGAGTTTACAATCACGGACTAAGGAAAGTTAGCCATTAAATGCTCAGTATTTTAACAGCAGACATGGTAAATGGGACTATTCATGTTATCAGAATGACACGCAGAGTGTTCCATGCTCTTCTGTCTGATTACCATTTAGAAAATAATCCAGAAATATCAACATCCTAGACAGTTTGTAGGAACACTTTGACAGTACAAGGTCTTAAGCAAGGACTGCAGTAAAACAAAATATGTTGAATGCAAATAATTTTGTCTTGTATCTTTATAATGTAAGAGAGATAATTTATTTTATAATAAATCTATAACATGAGCTGATTCAATCAGACTGGGGTTACTGTTGTCATTGTGAGGTCCTGTTTTGCAAATGTAATTTACCTTTTTAATAAGTTCCTTCTGCTTTGGATCAAAAGTTAGAGTTCACAGGATATATCCTTGACAAAGTAGAAGCATTTAATATCCCACTACAGTCAGGTACAATATAAAGCTGGGAAAATTAAATATTAAAACAGACAATTTAAATGATATATAAATCTTGTGGTATTAAAAAAAAGTAAAATGACCATGTACATTATTAAAAGAATCAGATATAAAAGCAATTTACCTTGAGCTTTAGTAGTAAATTATTTTTTAAAAGGAAGGGAGAAAACGGTTATCTGTGGTGGTGGACAGATCTTGAATGGCTGTGTGCTGTCAGTGTGCTTGGATGACCGATTTTGGCCTCGGGAGGTTTGGGAGGGCAGGCATGGTTGATTATTTGGGCAAGCTTGTACTTGTGGCTGCAGGGTGTTTTTCATGGGCTGTGGGGCACTGTAGGGTGTCATTCACTTTTGTGTGGGCCCGGAGTTGTGTTGGACATTGCCTGGCATCGGATTTTCCATGTTGATTGGTTTGTTCTATCGGATCGATTTGAGCTTGAATTTTCTGCCCTTAAATATTAGAAGCGGATGTTGATGGAAGGTGCATTGAAATGTTTTAGTATCTTCTCGGTACTGGCTTTGGGAGAGTATAATGCAAGGGTTTTGACAAAGGATCTTTGTTTTGGTCATGCATAGGTGATGCATGGTATGGCTGTGCAACATATGGCAGCGTTTCCTGGGTCAGATGGTGTGGAGCAATGTCATGAGTTCTGAGAGGTGATGTCGGACTGGTGTGGTGATATGACTTCATACGGCAGGGAATGGATTTTGAAAACACCATTGCATTTTGTCTCAATGATGGCATGAAGACTGCTGTGACGTTGAGACTGAGTGATGCGGATATGCATGGAGCCAGCAGTTGGAAGGTGGGCCCCATCTGGTAATGCAAGGGACTTCCCTTATTCTGACAGTATTGCAATTTGATTTTGGTTAGGAGCTGTGATATATCTGTTAGATATTGTATATATGAATGTATGAAATACAAGTATTTAATGAAGGTGTCTAATATGTTGTTTCATTGAGTTATCACACCACTGTAATTTTATTGTCGTGTGCTTGCATTGTAGCAAATGTATTGTGTAAGATTGTCAAAACCAGGCATATCTTATGCTTTATTGTTAAAGTGAACATTGTCTACTTTCCTAAGGAATAGTGTGTTTTTTATGGTTGGATCAGTTATGCTAGAAAGGGGAGAGTTCTCTGGTTGAATGCACATGAGGCATAGATACTTAAATCCAGTATGTGTGAATATTTAATCAGATGATGTCCTATTTCTGTCTAATCTATCGTCATCTCTGGATTGGTTTACGGTTGTTGAGAACTGTTTGATTCATTAAGTGCTATATACAGTCTATTGTAGGTTAGATTATTCAATTTAATTTTGTTTCTCTTGCAGAAGCTGACCACAAGGGGTGATTCTACAGGTTTAGTCTGGCCCTAGGTATCTACATCATGCCATGCTTGGCAATAGAAACTACATCATGCAGTTTTTCTTTCTTCATAAAGTTCATCTCACTGCATTGGTAACATGTATGGAGACGTTGCCAGCTGTGATGGACAGCTCATAGCAGGAGATGATTCATAGGCTGCTTCCTTGTTCTAGCCTTACTGTGGTAGTGGGAGAGGATTGATCAGTGAGCTGGGGCAGTATGGCATGGGTGGGTTTTACGACAGGCATGGTGATGTCAGTGGGGGGACCATGGCTGGGGGAGTAGCTCGGAAGGGGAAGCAGGATGATACTTACTTCAATTACTAAATATTTTAGGGTGATGACACTATTGATACATTATTGGTTAACACTCTCAGTTGCTAAAGGGGATAGGGAGGGCTACATATAAAATTATTTCCTTGTGCGCAGGGGGGATCGGGCAAATAAGGAAGAGGTAGGTAGGGGGGGCCAAGGGGGTAATGGGTGGGGACGGTTATGGGGAGTGGAGGATCCCACGACATTCATAGGAGTGCAGGACTTATTAGGCTAAACCCCTATGGCCCTTGCAAGCCAGTGAAGTTCAACCCTTGCTTTCTTAAGAACCTTGGGGTGGTTGTATTTACTCATTCAGTGGTTGAACTGTATTTAGGGGAGGACCAAAGAGATGTTTGATAGGATGCTGGAGTTTGTTTCAAACAGGCGGTGTCTTTGGGGTGACAAATTTGTCCCTTGAGTAGGTGTTGTTAATGTTACATAACAGGTTAAGGTTTTACAGAATACCACAAGGATCATTTCACTTGGTGTTTGGGTCAGTTTTATGAGTAAAGTTTTAAGAAGCATGGTAGGTAGGCGGCTGTTGGGGTAGTTTTAAAACTGGGTGCATTGTTACAGGGGAGTTAGGAGGTTTAAAGGAACCTTGGTTGCAGGATAAGGCTGCGGTAGGACATGTCTTAATTGCCTACTAGTGGTATAGGTAATATAAGGAAAGAGCTCTCCAGGGGAAAGGCCAGGGCCAATCAGGGGTTAAGAATGGTTTGGTAATGAGTGAATTGGGGGTGTTTATGGCTGGGTATGTAGAGTATTTTGTTGCTGAGCATAGGCGGGTTTTTGGGAACTAGGTCAAGGGGTGTTGGTTTTCAGTCAGCTAAGGTAGGACATTAAAGTTGGAGTTAAGACTGTTCACTACGGTAATGGAATTGTTGCACATATAGAGCTGGGTGGTGGGTGGGCTAAGGTGATATGCTACAGTTAACAGGCTCTTGGGTGTGAGTCTTGCTACTAGTTTGACTGGGTGCAGTCTTGAGTTCAAGGGGTTATAGTTTGTGGTTTTGTTGTGGTTATAGGCTGTCAATACATTCAGGTTGAGCCATGATTTCAGCTTTGAAGGCACAGGGCTAAAAGGGTATGTGTTCTCTTGGTGTAGATGTTCTGGTGTTACAATGGGGTCATGGTAATCCTACTTTATTTAGTTTCATTAGGGTGTGTTTCAGTGATGGCATAGCAAAGGGGTTATGATGGGATTCTAAGGTGCTTTACAGATGATGGGTACACCAAATGATGTTTGGCTTGACCCTTTCCTTTATGGGAAGTGGATTGAACAATTTTGGGTAGAAGGGAGGGGGAACAGCCTGGTCAGGCTGGTTGGCGGAGAAGAGGGATAGGCTTGCCCTCTTCTGTTCCCCCTCTGATGTCTGGATGTCCATTTCAAGGATCTGTGGGAAGGAAATGAGTAGTTGAAGGAAGCTTGCTGAATAGATAAGCAAGCTGAGGTAAGGATGGTGCTTATTTGGTGGAAGGTAATTCAATGGATGGTGTATGAAGTGAGTTGGGATGCTGCTTCTTAAGTAAAGTAAACGAGCAGAGGTATGGACCCTGCTTGTTGGGCAGGGTAAGTAGGTACGCTGCCCTGATTAACATTGCAATGAAAGGTGTATGAAGTGAGATGGGACGCTGCTTCATAAGTAAAGTAAGTGAGTAGAGGTATGGACGCTGCGTACTGGGGCAGGGTGAGTAGGTACGCTGCCCTGATTAACATTACAAGGATGTTATGCTGTATTTAAAATCAATTATATCATGAATAGTTGTAATTAATAAAGTTGGTGATCAAAGCTATGTTATGGAAATTTAATAAAGGTCATCAAATGTCATTTGGTGTGATGTGTGTTACTGAAGGGGGCCGGGACAAATGAAGTTTGGCAACAAACTAAGTTGTCCCAGGACATCTTCATGTGGGGGTTAGGTTAATATTAGGGGGAGTTAAGTGGGTTGGGGAGGTAAAAGGGTTAAGTGGAGGCAAGGATGGTTGGGAGGAAATGAGATAATGATGGGGAGAGGCTTAAGAGGCTTAGTCTAGTGTAGTTGGGTCAAGTAATCACATTTTGGCATGAACTTGCTACCCACCCACCCTCCCTCTTTTCATTGGTGGGGAGTAAGGTTATTTATCAGTGGGGGTAGGCAGAGAAGAGGGATAGGCTTGCCCTCTTCTGTTCCCCCTCTGATGTCTGGATGTTCATTTCAAGGATCTGGGGAAAGAAAATGAGTAGTTGGAAGAAGCTTGCTGAATAGATAAACAAGCTAAGGTAAGGATGGTGCTTATTTGGTGGAAGGTAATTCAATGGATGTTGTATGAAGTGAGTTGGGACGCTGCTTCATAAGTAGGGTAAGCGAGCAGAGGTATGGACCCTGCTTGTTGGGCAGGATGAGTAGGTACGTTGCCCTGATTAACATTGCAATGAATGGTGTATGAAGTGAGATGGGATGCTGCTTCATAAGTAAAGTAAGTGGGTGGAGGTATGGACGCTGCTTACTGGGGCAGGGTGAGTAGGTACGCTGCCCTGATTAACATTACAAGGATGTTATGCTATATTTAGAATCAATTATATTATGAATAGTTGTAATTAATAAAGTTGGTGATCAAAGCTATGTTATGGAAATTTAATAAAGGTTGTCAAATGTCATTTGGTGTGATGTGTGTTATTGAAGGAGGCCGGGACAAATACCTATATCAACTGTATTACAAGCTAAGATATGTACAAACTTGCAGTGTTAAAATATAGTACTGCTTTGTATATTTATATATATATTTATTTCTTTGTTTCATTGATAATTGTGTTAAAGATAGTACTGCATTTTACTTTTCTGTTTACGTATTTGCTTAACTGAATATTGTGATCTGTCTGTCTCTCTGCAGTAAGTGGGAGTTTGTGTTCTCACTTCGTTGATATTCAGTGTTGACCTCTTAGCCTAGAGGGTTTCTCTGTGCATATAATTCTTAGTCACTTATCTGTGAATTTATTTCTGCTAAATAGCTGACTATTTGAGCTGTTTGGTTAGGTGCTGTATACCTACATCAACTGTACTTTAAGCTGAGATAAGTACAAACTTGCGGTCTTAAAAGGTAGTACTGCATTTTAGTTTTCTGTTTATTTGTTTAATTGAATATTGTGTTAATGATAGTACTACATTTTATTTTTCTGTTTATTTATTTGCTTCACTGAATATTGTATTCTCTCTGCCTCTCTGCAGTAAGTGGAGGTTAGATTTCCCACTTCATTGATATTTGGTGTTGATCTTGGGTCTATATTACATTCTCGAAAGCCTACAATGTTAAATCTGACACTGTCAACACGAGAATAGTGAAACTGCAGAACATCAAAACAAGTAAATGGAAATCTCCATAAGGGGAGATTTCCATTTACTTCAATGTAGTGCGGTCTTGGAGTTGGTATATTTAAGTAGCGGGGGGTGTGGGGACGCATTGCCCCCTTACCTACACTGTTTATTTTTTTTTTTTTTTTTTCTGAACATTCGATGTTTTAACAGTTTGATCACTAAAGGTCGACCTTTAGTGATTCAAACTGTTAAATATTCAATGTTCTAATACAGACCCATTGATCTCTTAGCCTAAAGGTTACTCTGGGATTATACGTCTTAGTCACTTATCTGTGAATTTATTTCTGCTGAATAGCTCAATATTTCAGCTGTTTGGTTAGCTGATATATACCTACATCAACTGTATTACAAGCTTAGATAAGTACAAACTTGCAGTGTTAAAATATGGTACTGCATTGTACTTTTCTGTTTATTTATTTGTTTCATTGATAATTATGTTAAAGATAGTACTGCATTTTATTTTTCTGTTTATGTGTTTCCTTCACTGAATATTGTGATCTGTTTCTCTGCAGTAAGTGGGGGTTAGTGTTCTCAATTCATTGATATTCGGTGTTGAACTCTTAGCCCAGTGGGTTTCTCTCTGCTTATAAGTCTTAGTCACTTATCTGTGAATGTATTTCTGCTGAATAGCTGAATATTTGAGCTGTTTGGCTAGCTGCTATATACCTACATCAACCATATTACAAGCTTAGATAAATATTAACTTTCTGTGTTAAAAGATACTACTGCATTTTATTTTTCCATTTATTTATTTTCTTCATTGCATATTGTGTTAAAGATAGTACTGCATTTTATTTTTCTGCTTATTTATTTGCTTCACTGAAGATTGTGAGCTCACTGTTTCTCTGCAGTAAGTTTGATTATTGTTCTCACTTTATTGATATTCGGTGTTGAACTCATAGCCTAGAGGGTTTCCCGGTGCTTATAAGTCTTAGTCACTAATCTGTGATTTTTTTTCTGCTGAATACCTGAATATTTCAACTGTTTGGTTAGCTGCTGAATACCTACATAACTATATTACAAGCTGAGATGAGTACAAACGTGTAGTGTTAAAAGATAGTACTGCATTTTATTTTTCTGTTTATTTGTTTCATTGAATAGTGTGTTAAAGGTGGTACTACATTTTATTTTTCTGTGTATTTGCTTTACTGAATATTGTGACCTCTCTGTCTCTCTGCAGTAACTGAGGGGTATTGTTTTCTCTTTATTGATATTCGTGTTGAACTCTTTGCCTAGAGAGTTTCTCTGTGCTTATAAGTCTTAGTGACTTATCTGTGGATTTATTTCTGCTGAATAGCTCAATATTTGAGCTGTTTGCTTAGCAGCTATATACCTACATTAACTGTGTTACAAGATGAGATAAGTACAAACTTGCAGTGTTAAAAGATAGTACTGCATTTTATTTTTCTGTTTGTTTATTTGTTTCATTGACTGTTGTGTAAATGATAGCACTGTTGTGTTAAACATAGTACTGCATTTTATTTTTCTATTTATTTATTTGCTTCACTGAACATTGTGATCTCTCTGTCTCTCTGCATTAAGTGGAGGTTATTGTCCTCACTACATTGATATCCGGTGTTGAACTCAAAGCCTGGAGGTTTTCTCGATGCTTTAAGTCTTAGTCACTAATCTGTGAATTTTTTTCTGCTAAATATTTCAGCTGTTTGGTTAGCTGCTATATACTTACATCAACTGTATTACAAGCTGAGATAAGTACAAACTTGCAGTGTTAAAAGATAGTACTGCATTTTATTTTTCTGTTTATTTGTTTCATTGAATAGTGTGTTAAAGATAGTAATACATTTTTTCTGTGTATTTGCTTCACTGAATATTGTGACCTCTTTGTCTTTCTGCAGTAAACAAGGGCTATTGTTCTCACTTCATTGATATTCGTGTTTAACTCTTTGCCTAGAGAGTTTCTATGTGCTTATAAGTCTTAGTGATGTATCTGTGAATTTATTTCTGCTGAATAGCTTAGTATTTGAGCTGTTTTGTTAGCAGCTATATACCTACATCAACTGTGTTACAAACTGAGATAAGTACAAACATGCAGTGTTAAGATAGTACTGCAGTTTGTTTTTCTGTTTATTTTTTTCTGTGAGTATTGCGTTAAACATAGTACTGCATTTTATTTTTCTCTTTATTTGTTTCATTGAATATTGTGTTAAAGATAGTACTGCATTTGAATTTTCTCTTTATTTTGTTCACTGAATATTGTGATCTCTGTCTCTCTGAAGTAAGTGGGGGTTATTGTTCTCACTTCTTTGATATTCAGTGTTGACCTCTTAGCCTTGATGGTTTCTTGGTGCTTATAAGTCTTAGTCACTTATCTGTGAATTTATTTTTGCAGAACAGCTCAATATTTGGGCTGTTTGGTAAGCTGCTATATGCCTACATCAACTGTTTTACAAGCTAAGTACAAACTTGCAGTGTTAAAAGATAGCACTGAATTTTATTTTCCTGTTTATTTTTTATCTCATTGAATATTGTGTTAAACATAGTAATGCATTTTATTTTTCTGTTTATTTATTTGCTTCACTGAATATTGTGATTTCTCTGTCTCTCTGCAGTAAGTGCTGGTTATTGTTCTCACTTCATTGATATTTGGTGTTGAACTCTTACCCTAGTGGGTTTCTCTGTGCTTATAGGTCTTAGTCACTTATCTGTGAATTTATTTCTGCTGAATAGCTGAATATTTGAGCTGTTTGGTTAGCTGCTATACAGTGTTAAAAGATAGCACTGCCTTTTATTTTTCTATTTATTTGTTTCACTGAATATTGTGCTCTCTCTGTCTTTCTGTAGTAAGTTGGATTATAGTTCTCACTTCATCAATAATCAGTGTTTATCTCTAAGCCTAGAGGGTTTCTCTATGCTTGTGTTAGTCACTTATCTGTGATTTTTTTTCCCGAATAGCTGAATATTTGAGCTGTTTGGTTAGCTGCTATATACCTACATCAACTGTATTACAAGCTGAGATAAGTACAAACTTACAGTGTTAAAAGATAGTACTCCATTTTATTTGTCTGTTTATTTATTTGTTTCATTGAATACTGTGTTGAAGATAGTACTGCATTTTATTTTTCTGTTTATTTATTTGCTTCACTGGATATTGTGATCTCTCTGTCTCTCTGCAGTAAGTGGGAGTTATTGTTCTCACTTCATTGATATTCTCTGTTGAACTTTTAGCCTCGAGAGTTTATCTGTGCTTATAAGACTTAGGCACTTATCTGTGAATTCACTTCTGCTGAATAGCTGAATATTTTGAGCTGTTTTGTTAGCTGCTGTATACATACATCAACTGTATTACAAGCTGAGATAAGTATAGACTTGCAGTGTTAAAATATAGTGCTGCACTTTATTTTTCTGTTTATTTGTTTCATTGAATACTGTGTGATGGATAGTACTGAATTTTTTTCTGTTTATTTATTTGTTTCATTGAATATTGCGTTAAGGATAGTACTGCAGTTTATTTTTCTAATTATTAATTTGTTTCACTTAATACTGTGATCTGTCTGTCTCTCTGCAGTAAGTCCATGTTATTCTCAATTCATTTATATTCAGTGTTGAACTCTTAGCCTAGAGGGTTTATCTGTGCTTATAAGTCTTAGTGACTTATCTGTGGATTTATTTCTGCTGAATAGCTCAATATTTGAGCTGTTTGCTTAGCAGCTATATACCTACATTAACTGTGTTACAAAATGAGATAAGTACAAACTTGCAGTGTTAAAAGATAGTACTGCATTTTATTTTTCTGTTTGTTTATTTGTTTCATTGACTGTTGTGTAAATGATAGCACTGTTGTGTTAAACATAGTACTGCATTTTATTTTTCTATTTATTTATTTGCTTCACTGAACATTGTGATCTCTCTGTCTCTCTGCATTAAGTGGAGGTTATTGTCCTCACTACATTGATATCCGGTGTTGAACTCAAAGCCTGGAGGTTTTCTCGGTGCTTTAAGTCTTAGTCACTAATCTGTGAATTTTTTTCTGCTGAATATTTCAGCTGTTTGGTTAGCTGCTATATACTTACATCAACTGTATTACAAGCTGAGATAAGTACAAACTTGCAGTGTTAAAAGATAGTACTGCATTTTATTTTTCTGTTTATTTGTTTCATTGAATAGTGTGTTAAAGATAGTAATACATTTTTTCTGTGTATTTGCTTCACTGAATATTGTGACCTCTTTGTCTTTCTGCAGTAAACAAGGGCTATTGTTCTCACTTCATTGATATTCATGTTGAACTCTTTGCCTAGAGAGTTTCTATGTGCTTATAAGTCTTAGTGATGTATCTGTGAATTTATTTCTGCTGAATAGCTTAGTATTTGAGCTGTTTTGTTAGCAGCTATATACCTACATCAACTGTGTTACAAACTGAGATAAGTACAAACATGCAGTGTTAAGATAGTACTGCAGTTTGTTTTTCTGTTTATTTTTTTCTGTGAGTATTGCATTAAACATAGTACTGCATTTTATTTTTCTCTTTATTTGTTTCATTGAATATTGTGTTAAAGATAGTACTGCATTTGAATTTTCTCTTTATTTTGTTCACTGAATATTGTGATCTCTCTGTCTCTCTGAAGTAAGTGGGGGTTATTGTTCTCACTTCTTTGATATTCAGTGTTGACCTCTTAGCCTTGATGGTTTCTTGGTGCTTATAAGTCTTAGTCACTTATCTGTGAATTTATTTTTGCAGAACAGCTCAATATTTGGGCTGTTTGGTAAGCTGCTATATGCCTACATCAACTGTTTTACAAGCTAAGTACAAACTTGCAGTGTTAAAAGATAGCACTGAATTTTATTTTCCTGTTTATTTTTTATCTCATTGAATATTGTGTTAAACATAGTAATGCATTTTATTTTTCTGTTTATTTATTTGCTTCACTGAATATTGTGATTTCTCTGTCTCTCTGCAGTAAGTGCTGGTTATTGTTCTCACTTCATTGATATTTGGTGTTGAACTCTTACCCTAGTTGGTTTCTCTGTGCTTATAGGTCTTAGTCACTTATCTGTGAATTTATTTCTGCTGAATAGCTGAATATTTGAGCTGTTTGGTTAGCTGCTATACAGTGTTAAAAGATATCACTGCCTTTTATTTTTCTATTTATTTGTTTCACTGAATATTGTGATCTCTCTGTCTTTCTGTAGTAAGTTGGATTATACTTCTCACTTCATCAATAATCAGTGTTTATCTCTAAGCCTAGAGGGTTTCTCTATGCTTGTGTTAGTCACTTATCTGTGATTTTTTTCCCGAATAGCTGAATATTTGAGCTGTTTGGTTAGCTGCTATATACCTACATCAACTGTATTACAAGCTGAGATAAGTACAAACTTACAGTGTTAAAAGATAGTACTCCATTTTATTTGTCTGTTTATTTATTTGTTTCATTGAATACTGTGTTGAAGATAGTACTGCATTTTATTTTTCTGTTTATTTATTTGCTTCACTGGATATTGTGATCTCTCTGTCTCTCTGCAGTAAGTGGGAGTTATTGTTCTCACTTCATTGATATTCTCTGTTGAACTTTAAGCCTTGAGAGTTTATCTGTGCTTATAAGACTTAGGCACTTATCTGTGAATTCACTTCTGCTGAATAGCTGAATATTTGAGCTGTTTTGTTAGCTGCTGTATACATACATCAACTGTATTACAAGCTGAGATAAGTATAGACTTGCAGTGTTAAAATATAGTGCTGCACTTTATTTTTCTGTTTATTTGTTTCATTGAATACTGTGTGATGGATAGTACTGAATTTGTTTCTGTTTATTTGTTTCATTGAATATTGCATTAAGGATAGTACTGCAGTTTATTTTTCTAATTATTAATTTGTTTCACTTAATACTGTGATCTGTCTGTCTCTCTGCAGTAAGTCCATGTTATTCTCAATTCATTTATATTCAGTGTTGAACTCTTAGCCTAGAGGGTTTATCTGTGCTTATAAGTCTTAGTCACTTATCTGTGAATTTTATTTTGTTGAATAGCTGAATATTTGAGCTGTTTGGTTAGGTGCTATATACATACATCAACTGTATTAGAAGCTAAGATTAATACAAAGTTGCAGTGTTAAAAAATAGTAGAGCATTTTATTTTTCTGTTGATTTATTTGTTTCATTGAATATGGTGTCCAAGATAGTACTGCATTTTATTTTTCTCTTTATTTATTTGCTTCACTGAATGTTGTGATCTCTCTATCTCTCTGCAGTAAGTGGGGGTTATTGTTTTCACTTCATTGATATTTAGATTTGAACTCTTAGCCTAAAGGGTTTCTCTGTGCATATAGGTTCATAGGTTCATAGGTTCATACTAGGCTATCTGCCCTAGGGCATTTATAAGCCTAGCCAGAGTGTGTATGGCTTTCGCCACCCATTTTAAATTAATTTTGCTATGCCCTTTTTCGAGGTTAGTATACCGCGCTTCTGTCTAACAGTGACACAGAAGTGATACCCGGGGTAAACCTACGATCTCCCATCCACTCATCAAGATTCCTCTTGAAGAGAGTCAGTGAGGGACTCTGCCTAACCTGGACTGGGATTTTATTCCAGAGTGAAGGGAGCCTCTGGGTTATGAATCTGTCCCTCCAGCATGTCCTATTTATTTCAGTGCTGAGGTTTAAGTCCCTCGAGCGTAGCTCGATGGGATTTGGATTTTCTGAGGTGCAGCATGTCCATTAATTCCGGGTTGGACATGGCTTTATAAATCAGGCACAGATCGCCTCTGAGCAGGCGGTATGTCACTGAGTAGAGCTGGAGTTTCTTTAACCGGACAGCATACGGCATCTGTTTGAGCCCCTTGATCCTCTTGGTGAGGTACTTTTGGGGTCTTTCCAGTTGCTGCAGGTGTCTGGTAAGGTACATCCCAAAAGGGGCATTGTACTCAATTATGGGCCTGATGAGGGATGAGTAAAGAAGCACGATGACCTCCCCTGATCTAGATGTGAATCCCTTCATGATTAGGTGGGCTATATAAAATGTTTTTCTAACCACTTTGGCCACGTGGCTGTCAAATGAGAGATTGCTATCAACTTGGGTCCCCAGGTCCCTAATTACTTCTTCTGTACTTAATGGATTACCACCTATGTGGTAATTTGTGGGCACTTTGTTTTTGCCAAAGGGGATGACTATACACTTTTTGGCGTTTAGCTTGAGGCCATGGCTCTGGCACCAGTTGTCTGTTTCTATGAGGCCCTTCTGGAGGATGCTTGTGTCAGCTGGAGAGTCTATTATGGTGCCCAGTTTGCAGTCATCTGCGAACTTGGTCAGCCACAGTCCTTCCATGTTGGCCTGTACCTCCGAGAAATATATACCGAACAAGAGAGGTCCCAAGACTGAGCCTTGTGGGATGCCACTTGTAACTGGTTTGGAGTCTGACATGGCTCCAGCTATTCTAACCATGTGGGTTCTGTCCTTGAGCCAGTTTGCAACCCATCTAGTGACATAGGGGTTTATATTTAAGCTGGTGAGCTTATCTATAATGCCTGAGTGGGGTATTGTATCGAAGGCTTTTGTGAGGTCCAGGTAGGCTGTGTGGACCACCTTCCCCTTGTCATTGGCCTTGGTGACTGTTTCAAAGAAATTGACCAGGTTTAAGAGGCAGGATCTGCCCTTAACAAAGCTGAACTGGGTAGGATCCAGTGTCTGTAGGTCCCCAATATCTTTATTTATAAGGTCCATGATGATCCTTTCCATAGCTTTGCAGACCAAGTTAGTGAGACTTATGGGGCAATAGTTTCCAGGATCCGTTGAGGCACCACCTTTGTGGAGAGGGACCACTGTTGCTGTACGCCACTCTTTGGGTACATATCCTGTAGTAAGGCTGAGATTGAACAGTAGTTTTAGGTTTGGGTTTATCTCTTCTTGGAGTTCATGTAGGACGCAGCCCTGGTCCCATTCATGCTGTGTTTCTTGCTTTGGAGAGGGCATCTCTTACCTGAGCATCTGAGATGTCAGGGGGGCAGCACTCTGCTGGGATAGATATTAGCCCTTTTGGTGGGGAGGGGGGGGGGAGTTTGCGCTGAACCTGTCAGCTAGGATGTTGGCAATGTCTGTGGGTTCTGTGTATTTTTTGTCATTTTGGACTAATTCTGAGCATATCTGGGAATTCCCACCCAGGTTCCTAACATAACTAAAGAAAGCCTTGTGATTATCCTTAGTGTCCTGTGCAATTTTTCTCTCGAAGCTGGCCTTAGACGATTTTATGAGTGCCCGTAGTTTTTTGCTAATACTGATCAGAGATGCCTTCCCTTTTTGGGATTTTGCTCTGTCATGTAGTAGCTTCCTCCTTCTATTATATAGTTTGTTTATGGCTGGGGTCCACCAGACAGGACGTCTGCCTTTGGAGGATTGGGTCTTGGTTTTATTTGGGATTGCATGATCCATGCATTCCTGAAGGTGTTCATAGAATGTGTTTATAAAGGATTTTGTGGTCTGGGCCGTATTATCCAGAGGCCCGGGGGCTTTGAAGGATTCCACCTCGGTTTTGAGGAGTGTGAAATTTGCTTTAGAGAAGTTTTTCACTGTGGTTTTCTGGGCATGGGGTGGGGTCGGGATGTGAATATCCAGTGAGATTAGTTTATGGTCTGATCTTACCAGTGAGGGATACACTTCTGGTCTTGAGCATAGAGTCCCCATGTTGGTGATGATCAGGTCCAGTATGTTTTCCCCTCTTGTGGGAGTGGTAACAAGTTGTTCCATAGCATTTCAGTTTATAAATTCTAGGAACCTTTGGGCTAGGGTGTTGGAGCTAGAGTAATGCTCCCAGTCTATGGTTGGGTAGTTGAAGTCACCCAATATAATGGTGTTTGGAGAGACCTTCATATTTTCCAGTGTTCTCAGGAAGGCCGAGTGGGGTTCCTGGGTTTGGGAGGGTGGTCTGTAGCAGGCTATAAACTGGAAGGCAGTTGTACCCACTGTTAGTTGCACATGGATAGTCTCTGATGCTTCGTGCTGTGCCACCAACCTGGAGGTGTGGGTATCTTTGACGAATATTGATACCCCCCTCCTTTTGTGGTTCAGTCCAAGTTTTGGGGCCGAAAAGCATGGTATGAGGTATAACCTGGTAGTGCTGGGGTGCTCTCGCGAGCCTTGAACCAGGTTTCTGTTACTGCACAGATATCGATGTTCTCCATGCTAAGGAGAGTTTCGAGTGCATGCATCTTAAGGTTTAGACTTCTGGCGTTGAGTAGCATTACTCTTAGTTTCTTATCCCTTGTGATACCTATGGAGGTGGGTTTGTCTTTTGAGCCTTGCCTAAAAAAGGCACTATGGGGGTATCAAGAGCCTTTGCCAATATCCGAAAGCCCAGGGGTGACAGGTGCAAGCCGTCCCTAGCGAAGCATCATGGCTTGTCGAGCATGTCATCCCAGGCTGACAGGCATTGGATCCCCTTTGAATGACACCAATACTTAAGCCAATTGTTGAAATTGATAATCTTGTCTTCATGCTGTGGCATCATTCTTGGTGAGGGTAAGATGCTACTCAAGGTCAGGGTCATACCGGCCTGGGCTACATGCCCAGAGAGCTCCTCTGTCTCTTTTCATGTAGTCCAGGGAGGTACGTCTCAGGTCATTCACACCAGCATGGACAATGACTGAGTCATATTTGTACTTGCCTTGGAGTGACCTGAGTGCTTGTGTTATGTGGCGGATCCTAGCACCCGATAGGCAGCTCACCGTGACCTTCTCCTTGTTCAGCCTGGTGAGCGGGGCGTCAGTGTGCCTGATGATAGAGTCACCTATTACAAGTGTATCAGGTGTGTTGTTTAGCCTTAAGGGCTGTGACTGTTTGGCACACTGGCTTTGTGAGCTATGTGTTGCATGTGTTTTGTTTTGGGGTAGCGGTTGCTTGGGTGTCTGCTTTGGAGGTCTCTGCTGCTTAGGCAGATTTTTATTTAGAGCCTCCAAGTATGTTTTTGTGTGTTTATGTGTTTGGTTTGCTGTCATGGTAGGTCTATGTGAGACTGGAATTGTAGTGAGTGTGGTTTCCTTCTCCTCCTGACTGGTTACGCCAGTACTGAGTTGAGAGAGCTTAGCCTCCAGTTTGGCTATATGGTTGCATCTCTCACATGTATTGGAATTTGTTGGGAGGAGGAGAGGGTTGTCTGTGTACATTAGGCAGCTGTAACATTGCCTCAAGATTCCCAGGTTCACCAGCTGGACCGGAGAGGAGATTGACAACTGACCTTTGGACATGCTAGAATAGTATTGGGAATTCCTTTATAATTGAAAAAAGGGCCAATGGGGAACAAGTTACTCAAGGGGAGTTTGTGAGGGTGTAGTGCTTTTAATTTTTTTAGTGCTGACTTATATAATTGCTTTAGTGAGCAAGTGCTAGGCTTTAGCATAGGAATAGGGTGTTTACTATGAGAACTAGATCAGTTCCAAGGCTCAAACCCAAATAAGCAGCGCTGCTCGATGAAGCGCTATGCACAAAATCACGCTACAGCGGGTTTTATACAGGCTGACTTGAAAGAGCTAGAAATTGGCCCAAAACAGCCAACAAACTACCAGATTCCTGTGCTGGGAACACTCCTCCAGGGACAGATAGCCTGCTCCAAGCTCCCCACTGCCACTGGTGAACAAAGAAGTCTCCCTCTATCCAAGAAAGGAAATGGCAACAAAGGAACTTTCCAAAAGTCCAGAATACAGCAAAGCCTGTATTTGGACTACTCTAGGTCAGGAAAGAAGGGAAACAAGGATAACTTTTTTTTTTATTTTTTGCAACAAACAGCAGGAAATTGCAATAAATATGTAACACAGGCTAGCGCACTTGAGTGTGTAGCCTCAACAAGTAAATGCAACAAACAGGACAAACTTTAAAAGTGCAGGTGCAAAAACAACTTTAGACAGTTTAAAACAGTTCAAGAAGCAGAAATATTTGCAGTTTAGCTAGATCGGACAGTCGCCCAGGTAGTAGCAGGAAAAAACACTTTTATCAGGTTAGCAGTCGCTCTTTTAGCCTCTCTGCTGCTAGCACCACTCTGCAGGACCACGAGGAGCTTGGCTGAGTAGTAACAAGCGCAAAAACCTCGCCAAAGCGGGTTTTATACAGGGGGATTTGAAAGAGCTAGAAATTGGCCCAAAATGGCCAATAGACTACCAGATTCTTGTGCTGGGAACACTCCTCCAGGGATAGATAGGCTGCTCTAAGTTCCCCACTGCCACTGGTGAACAAAGAAACCTCCTTCTATCCAAGAAAGGAAATGGACAACACAGGAACTTTCCAAAAGTCCAGAATACAGCAAAGCCTGTTTTTGGACTACTCTAGGTCAGGAAAGATGGGAAACAAGGATATTTTTTTTTCTTTTTTTCAACAAATAGCAGGAAAATGCAGTAAATATGTAACACAGGCTAGCACACTTGAGTGTGTAGCCTCAACAGGTAAATGCAACAAACAGGACAAACTTAAAAAGTGCAGGTGCAAAAACAACTTTAAGCAGTTTAAAACAGTTCAAGAAGCAGAAATATTTGCAGTTTAGCTAGATCGGACAGTTGCCCAGGTAGTAGCAGGAAAAAACACTTATCAGGTTAGCAGTCGCTCTTTTAGCCTCTCTGCTGCTAGCACCATTCTGCAGGACCACGAGGAGCTTGGCTGAGTAGTAACAAGCGCAAAAACCTTGCCAAAGCGGGTTTTATACAGGGGGATTTGAAAGAGCTAGAAATTGGCCCAAAATGGCCAGTAGACTACCAGATTCTTGTGCTGGGAACACTCCTCCAGGGATAGATAGGCTGCTCTAAGCTCCTCACTGCCACTGGTGAACAAAGAAGCCTCCCTTAATCCAAGAAAGGAAATGGCAACACAGGAACTTTCCAAAAGTCCAGAATACAGCAAAGCCTGTATTTGGACTACTCTAGGTTAGGAAAGACGGGAAACAAGGATAATAATTTTTTTTTGTTTTTCTTTTTTTCAACAAATAGCAGGAAAATGCAGTAAATATGTGACACAGGCTAGCGTACTTGAGTGTGTAGCCTCAACAGGTAAATGCAAAAAACAGGACAAACTTTAAATTACAAGCGCAAAAGTGCGCTAAAGCTGGCTTTAAAGCAGGGGGTTAGAAAGAGATAGGAAATGGCCCAAAACGGCCCATAAGCTACAGGTCACTGGGCTGGAACCACTCCTTAAGGGACAGATAGGCTGCTCAGAGCTTCCCACTCTCACTGGTGAACAAAGAAGCTTCCTCCTATCCAAATAAGGATATGGGCAACACAGGAACTATGACACAGCCCAGAGATCAGCAATACCTGAAGACTGGACTATTCTAGTTCAGTAAAGGCGGGAAACAAGGAATTTTTTTTTTTTTTTTTTTTTTACAAAGTAGCAGAAATTAGGTACAGAAACACAGTAAATGCTTTAATTCGGCTAGCGCATAGCCTACCAATTAAACTAAGCAAAAACAAACTTTAAAAGTGCAAAAAAACTCAGATAGCCTACAGCCAGTAAGCACTAGAGTCACAAATGAAAGTTTTTAAACAGATAAGGATTTGTAAAGATACAGAATAGACAAAGTGCTATATATATATATATTAAATTTTAAAAACAGTAATCTGTAAAAATAATCAAAAAAATCAAGATACTTATATTTTCAGCTCAGTTGCAGTCAACAACTTATTTTCCAGTCTGCACTGTGTGTAAAGACAGAAACCCTATCAAAGTTAGGGCTTAAATACCAAAACAGCTTTTCAGAACACAAAAGAACCAGCCCCCACTGGCCAAAAGATAATTACACAGAGGAAATGCTTCAGTTAAAACAATAGCCTACAGCCAGCAAGCACTAGAGACACAAATGAAAGTTTTTAAACAGATAAGGATTTGTAAAGATACAGAATAGACAAAGTGCTATATATATATATATATATATATATATATATATATATATTAAATTTTAAAAACAGTAATCTGTAAAAATAATCAAAAAATCAAGATACTTATATTTTCAGCTCAGTTGCAGTCAACAACTTATTTTCCAGTCTGCACTGTGTGTAAAGACAGAAACCCTATCAAAGTTAGGGCTTAAATACCAAAACAGCTTTTCAGAACACAAAAGAACCAGCCCCCACTGGCCAAAAGATAATTACACAGAGGAAATGCTTCAGTTAAAACAATAGCCTACAGCCAGCAAGCACTAGAGACACAAATGAAAGTTTTTAAACAGATAAGGATTTGTAAAGATACAGAATAAAAAGTGCTATATATATATATATTAAATTTTAAAAACAGTAATCTGTAAAAATAATCAAAAAAATCAAGATACTTATATTTTCAGCTCAGTTGCAGTCAACAACTTATTTTCCAGTCTGCACTGTGTATAAGTCTTAGTCACTTATCTGTGAAGTTATTTCTGCTGAATAGCTGAATATTTGTGCTGTTTGGCTAGCTGCTGTATACCTACATCAAGTATATTGCAAGCTGAGATAAGTACAAACTTGCAGTGTTAAAAGATAGCACTGCATTTTATTTTCCTGTTTATTTTTTTACCTCATTGAATATTGTATTAAAGTTAGTACTGCATTTTATTTTTCTGTTTATGTATTTGCTTAACTGAATATTGTGATCTCCCTGCCTCTCTGCTGTAAGTGGGGGTTATTGTTCTCACTTCACCAATATTCTATGTTGAACTCTTAGCCTACAGGTTTTCTCTGCACTTATAAGTCTTAGTCACTTATCTGTGAGTTTATTTTGCTGAATATCTGAATATTTAACTTGTTTGTTTAGCTGCTATATACCTACATCAATTGAATTATAAGCTGAGATAAGTAAAAACTTGCAGTGTTAAAGATAGCACTGCATTTTATTTTTCTGTTTATTTATTTGCTGAACTGAATATTGTGATCTCTATGGCTCACTGCAGTAAGTGGGGTGATTGTTCTCACTTCATTGATATTCGGTGTTGAACTCTTAGCCTAGAGGGTTTCTCGGTGCTTTTAATTCTTAGTCACTTACTTGTGAATTTTTTCTGCTGAGTGGCTGAATATTTGAGCTATTTGATTAGCTGCTATAAACCTACATCAACTGTATTACAAGCTGAGATAAGTACAACCTTGCAGTGTTAAAAGATAGTACTGGATTTTATTTTTCTGTTTAGTTATTGGTTTCATGGAATATTGTGTTAAAGATAGAACTGAATTTTATATTTCTGTTTATTTTTTTTCACTGACTATTGTGATCTCTCTCTCTCTCCGCAGTAAGTGGGAGTTATTTTTCTCACTTCATGATGATTTGGTGTTGATCTCTTAGCCTAGAGGGTTTCTCTGTGCTTATACATCTTAGTTACTTATCTCTGAATTTGTTTTTGCTGAATAGCTGAATATTTGAGCTGTTTGATTTGCTGCTATATACCTACATCAACTGTATTACAAGCTGAGATTAGTACAAAAATGCAGTGTTAAAAGATACTACTGCATTACATTTTTCTGTTTATTTGTTTCATTGAATATTGTGTTAAGGATAGTATGGCATTCTATTTTTCTGTTTATTTATTTGCTTCACTGACTATTGTAATCTCTCTGCTATAAGTGGGGGTTATTCTCACTTCATTGATATTAGGTGTTGAACTCACAGCCCAGAGGGTTTTTCGATGCTTATAAGTCTTATAGGTTCATAGGTAGGTACTAGGCTATTGGCCCTAGGGCCTATATAAGCCTAGCCAAATGTACCCTGGCTTTTGCCACCCAAGAAAACTATTTTCCTGTGCCACTGTCGAGAAGAGCCACAGAATTGATCCCCGGGGTAAATTTCCTATCTCCCATCCAATCATCAAGATTTTTCTTGAAGAGTGCTAATGAGGAGCTTTGATATAGATAGGTAGTTTGTCCCAGAGTATGGAAAGTCTCTGGGACAGGAATCTATCCTTCCAGCATGTTCTGTTTATTGTGGTGATGAGGTTTAGGTCCCTAGAGCATGTAGCTCGTAGGGATTGGGATTTCTTTAAGTGCAGCATGTCTAAAAGCTCTGGGTTTGACATAGCTTTGTGTGTTAGGCAGAGATCGCCTCTGAGTAGGCGATATGCAACAGAGTAAAGCTGCAGTTTTTTGAGATGGTCTGCATAGGGCATCTCTTTGAGGCCGGTAATCCTCTTTGTGAGGTATTTCTGTGGCCTTTCCAGTTGTTGTAGATGTCTTGTGAGGTACATACCAAAAAGGGCATTGTACTCTATAATGGGTCTAATGAGTGATGTGTAGAGGGGAACAATGACCTCTTTTTTCCTGGATGAGAAACCTTTTGTGATGAAGTGTGCCACGTAGAAGGATTTCCTGACTGCTGTGGTGATGTGATTATCAAAGGAGAGAGTACTGTCCACCTATGTGCCAAGGTCTCTTATCACACTTTCAGTGTTAAGTAGACTACCACCTATGTGGTAGTTCATGGGTACTGAGTTTTTACCAAAAGGGTTGACAATGCACTTTTTGGCATTGAGCTTGAGGCCATGGCTTTGACACCAGGCATCTGTCTCAGCGAGGCCCTTTTGTAGGATGTCCACATCTTTTGGAGTTTTGATTATGGCTCCTAGTTTGCAGTCATCTGCGAACTTAATAAAAGATCTTCTGTGTTGGCCTGTACTTCAGAGAAGTAGATACCAAACAGGAGAGGACCCAGGACTGAACCCTGTGGTACTCCACTTGTCACTGGTCTGAAGTTGGATTTGGAGTCTGCTACTTTCACAGTGTAGGTTCTGTCAGTGAGCCAGTTGGCAACCTATCTTGTGTCATAAGGATTTATACTTAGTTTAGTAAGTTTATCTATAATTCCAGAGTGGGGGATGGTGTCAAAAGCCTTGGCGAGATCTAGATAGGCTGTGTGAACCACCTTACCCTCATTTACAGCTTTGGTGACTGCTTCAAAGAAGTCTATCAGGTTTAGGAGACATGATCTGCCTTTTACAAACCCGAACTGGGTGGGGTCCTGAGTTTTGAGATTACCAATGTCATTGTTTATAAGCTCCATGATGATACATTCCATAGTCTTGCAGACCAGGCTTGTTAGGCTAATGGGGCGATAGTTTCCAGGGTCTGTGGTGGCTCCCCCTTTGTGGAGTGGGATAACTGTCACTGTGCACCATTCAGTGGGCACATAGCTTGAGGTGAGGCTATGTTTGAACATGGTACTTAGGTGGGGTGCCAGTTTGTTCTGTAGTTCATGTAGAACACAGCCTGGGATGTAGTCAGGTCCCATGGATGCTGTGTTCTTGGCTTTGGCTAGTGTGCTTTTTACCTGTGTAGCCATGATTACAGGAACTTTGCATTCTTCTGGTATAGAGATGGGCCCTTTAGGGGATGAAGGGGGTAAAGTTAGCACTGAACCTATCTGCCAGGATGTTGGCAATATCAGTTGGTTCTGTATATTTAGTGCCATTGTGCTGTAACTCAGAGCAGATCTGAGTGTTTCCTTTGAGATTCTTGGCATAGCTATAGAATGCTTTGTGGTTGTCTTTAGAGTCAGTGGCGATTTTGTATTCATAGCTAGCTTTGGAGGATTTTATGAGGGATCTCAGCTTCTTACTGAGGCTGACCAGGGAGTTTCTCCAATCATGGGATTTTACTCTTTTTTGCAACAGTTTTTTCTTCTGTTGTAGAGTTTGTTTATGGCAGGGGACCACCAGATTGGCTTCCTTTTTTTGGAGGATAGCATCTTGGTTCTGTTAGGGATTGCACAATCCATGCACTCGTGTAAGTGCTTATAAAGTGCATTTGTGTAGGATTCAGCAGTCATACTTCTATTGTCCATCAGCATGGGTGTCGTGAAGTTTGCCAGTTCTGTCTTAAGAAGCGTGAAGTTGGCTTTCGAGAAATTTTTTACTGTGGTTTCCCTAATGGAGGTGGGGGAGGGATGTGGATTTCTAGGGTGATCAGCTTGTGGTCGGATCTGGCCAATGAGGAATTGACCTCTGGTGTGGAGCACTGGTTGCCCATGTTGGTAATAACCAGGTCTAGGATATTGCTGCCCCTGGTGGGGGTGTGGATAAGTTGATCCATGGCATTGGAATTTATGAATTCCAGAAAACGTTGAGCACAAGAGTTGGTACATGAGTAGTTTTCCCAGTTAATGGTAGGGTAGTTGAAATCACCCATTATTAGGGTGTTAGGTTGTACCCTAATATTTTCCAGTGTTTTAAGAAATGAGGAGTGGGAATCCTGGGGCATGGTGGGGGATCTGTAGCAAGCTACAATTTGGATTGCGGTCTTGCCCAGAGTTGGTTGCACTTGGATAATCTCGGATGCATTATGCTGAGCAACTAGCCTGGAGGTGTAGATATCCTTAATAAATATGGACACGCCTCCACCTTTAGTGTTTCGGTCCAGGTGAGGTGGCCGAAAGGTGTGGTATGAATTATAGCCTGGTAATGCAGGGGTACTCTCTGGAGCCTTGAAACAGGTCTCTGTCACTGCACAGATGTCGATGTTCTCCATTTTAAGGAGTGCCTTGAGATAGTGCATTTTGAGGTTTAGACTTCTAGCATTGAGTAGCAGTACCCTCAGATTCTTCTTGCCTGTACCTGTTAGGGTAGTGAATTTGTCATTTGAACCTTGCCTAAAAAAGGCACTATAGGGGTGGCTAGAGCCTTAGCCAGTATCCGGAATCCCAGGGGTGACAGGTGCAGGCCATCTCTGGCAAAGCACCGTGGCTTGTCGATCATGTCATCCCAGGCAGACAGATACTGGATCCCCTTAGAATGACACCAGAAGCTTATCCAATTGTTGAAGTCAATCATTTTGTCCTTGCACTGTGGTATAATTCTGGATGATGGCAGGATGCTACTCAGGGCTAGGATCATACCTGCCTGGGCTACAAGATCAGACAGCTCCTCCATGTCCCTTTTCATGTAGTCCAAGGAGGTACATCTCAGGTCATTCACACCAACATGGACAATGACAGAGTCATATTTGTACTTGTTGTGGAGTGACCTGAGTTCATGCGTTATGTGGCGGATCCTGGCACCTGACAGGCAGCTGACAGTAACTTTCTCCTTGTTTAGCCTGGTGAGTGGAACATCAGTGTGCCTGACTATAGAGTCACCTATGACTAGAGTGTTGGGTATGTTGTTATGCCTTATGGGCTGTGGTTGAGTGGCACACTGAGTTTGTGGGCTATGGGTCATTTGGGTTGTGTTGGGGGGGTGGAGGTTGCTTGTGTTTCTGCTTTGGAGGTCCCTGTTGCTTGGGCAGGTTTTTACTGAGAACCTCCGTGAATGTAGGTGTGTGTTTTGTGTTTCTATGTGTGTGTTTTGGTGGTGTAGGTTTTGAGGGACTATGTGCTGAGTGTGGTGTGGTGCAAGTGTTTACCTTCTCCTCTTGACTGTCTAGTCCAGTCTTGGGTGAAAAGAGCTTTGCTTCCAGTTTGGCTATATAAGTGCATCTCTCACAGGTTGTAGTATTGGGTGGTAGGAAGAGAGGGTTGTCTGTGTACATGAGGCAATTACTGCATTGCCCCAAGATGCCCAGATTCATCAGGTAGACAGGAGAAAACACCGGGAGCTGACCCTTATAGGTGCTTATTTGTTAAGTACTTGAAACTGTTTTCCTTTAGACAGTGAGGAAAGTTGAGTGCTGTAGTAATTTGTAGCTTATTTAGTGCTTACAATAAGTTCTGAACAAGTGCTGAGCTCAAAGAAACAGACGAGTGCTGAAACAAAAAACTGGCTAGTTCTAAGAAACAAAATTATGCTAGAAGGCTTCCCTCCAACATAGAAAGGCTTGGGGGCCTACAAGCCTACAGATAGTCCTGGACACAGCAAATCTATACCCAGGCTGGACTACCCACAGGAAAGGCAGAAAAGAAGCTTAGAAAATGTATTTATTTTATTTTATTTTTTAAGTGGCAAGAGAGAAAGGAGTAGCGGAAACTAAGGTGATTGGCCTTCTTAAATGTTCTCCCTGTACTGGGTAGAATGAGGTAATGACACTAGACTGGGAGGAGGGTCCCAGATCAAATTTACACTAGGGGCGGGCAACTGCAAAGCCACTAACTATAAAAACACCATGCCAATAGGGAGGGAGGGTGGGAAACAAACTGCAGAAATGTTTCTCACAGCAGAAAAGCAGCAGTGAGCCTTTAAATGAAAGTTTTAAACAGCTAAAGGAGCCTCTAGAAAAAGAGTTTAACTGCAACAAGTTATCAGAAACAAACAACCCAACAGATGCTTAATAAAAGTGGACAATGTCCAGTTAATACCTCACACACAGTGAAACTAAAAATATACAGTACACAAAGTGCTATAAATAACAAAGAAATAAAGAACAAAATAAGCAAAAAAACAGGATACTTAATGTTATATATTATAGTTCCGAGTTTGCTCAGTGTCCTTCCTTTGAGTAGCTCAGTGTGAAATGGCAGAAACACTCACAACTTAACTTCTTAGGTAACAGAAAGTTGAAACCTGAGACAACTTTTAAGAAAAAAAGCTCAAAAGAACCAATGAGGTGCTTAGTCTAAGCTGTAGTCCAGGTGACCTCAGTCAGCCAATGACCTTAAACAATTCTCTCTCACTGAAATGCCTGATGGCTTTGGCTAAACCAAGATGTCCCTAAATACGTGCTCAGACACACAGCCTCCACAAACACTAGGCCCAAATACAAGCCTGAATATGGACATTGCTACAAATATCCCTAGAAACAAACTGCAGAAATGTTTCTCACAGCAGAAAAGCAGCAGTGAGCCTTTAAATGAAAGTTTTAAACAGCTAAAGGAGCCTCTAGAAAAAGAGTTTAACTGCAACAAGTTATCAGAAACAAACAACCCAACAAATACTTAATAAAAGTGGACAATTTCCAGTTAATACCTCACACACAGTGAAACTAGGTAGAAAAATATACAGTACACAAAGTGCTATAAATAACAAAGAAATAAAGAACAAAATAAGCAAAAAAAACAGGATACTTAATGTTATATATTATAGTTCCGAGTTTGCTCAGTGTCCTTCCTCTGATTAGCTCAGTGTGAAATGGCTGAAACACTTACAACTTAACTTCTTAGGTAACAGAAAGTTGAAACCTGAGACAACTTTTAAGAAAAAAAGCTCAAAAGAATCAATGAGGTGCTTAGTCTAAGCTGTAGTCCAGGTGACCTCAGTCAGCCAATGACCTTAAACAATTCTCTCTCACTGAAATGCCTGATGGCTTTGGCTAAACCAAGATGTCCCTGAATATGTGCTCAGACACACAGCCTCCACAAACACTAGGCCCAAATACAAGCCTGAATATGGACAATGCTACAAATATCCCCACTACTTAGAAACAAACTGCAGAAATGTCACTTATCTTTGAATTGATTTCTGTTGAATAGGTGAATATTTCAGCTGTTTGGTTAGCTGCTATATACCTACATCCACTGCATTACATGCTGAGATAAGTACAAACTTGCAGTGTTAAAAGATAACACTGTCTTTTATTTTTTATTTAATTTTTGCTTCCTTGACTAGTGTGTTAAAGATAGTACTGCATTTTATTTTTTTATTTGTTTGCTTCAGTGAATATTGTGGCCTCTTTGTCTCTTTGCAGTAAGTGTGGGTTATTATTCTCACTTCATTGATATTCACTGCTGAACTCTTAGTTTATAGGGTTTCTCTGTGCTTACAAGTCTTAATCAATTATCTGTGAATTTATTCCTGCTGAATAGCTGAATATTTGAGCTGTTTGGTTAGCTGCTATATATCTACATCAACTGCTTTACAAGCTGAGATAAGTACAAACTTGCAGTGTTGAAAGATAGTACTGCATTTTAATTTTCTGTTTATTTGCTTCATGGAATATTGTGATCTCTCTGCCTCTCTGCACTTACTGGGGGTTATTGTTCTCACTTCATTGATATTCGGTGTTGAACTCTTAGCCTAGAAGGTTTCTGTGCTTATAAGTCTTAGTTATCTGTGAATTTATTTCTGCTGAATAGCTGAACATTTGAGCTGTTTGGTTAGCTGCTATATACCTACATCAAGTGTAGTACAAGCTGAGGTTGGTACAAACTTGCAGTGTTAAAAGACCGCTCTGCATTTTTGCTGTTTATTTATTTGTTTCATTGAATATTGTGTTAAAGATAGTACTGCATTTTATTTTTCTGTTTATTTGCTTCACTGAATATTGTGATCTCTCTGTCTTTCTGCAGTAAGTGGGTGTTATTGTTCTCACTTCATTGATATCTGGTGTTGATCTCTAAGCCTAGAGGGTTTCACTGTTCTTATACCGCTAGTCACTTATCTGTGAATGTATTTCTGCTGAATACATGAATATTTGAGCTGTTTGATTAGCTGGTATATTCCTACATAGACTGTATTACAAGCTCAAATAAGTACAAACTTGCAGTGTAAAAAGACAGTACTGCAATGTATTTTTCTGTTTATTTTTTCATTGAATATTTTGTTAAAGATAGTACTGCATTTTATTTTTTTGTTTATTTATTTGCTTCACTGAATATTGTATTCTCTCTGCCTCTCTGCAGTAAGTGGAGGTTAGTTTTCTCACTTCATTGATATTTGGTGTTTATCTTGGGTCTATATTAAATTCTTGAAAGCCTAAAATGTCAAATCTGACATTGTCGACACGAGAATAGTGAAACTGCAGAACATCGAACAAGTACACGGAAATCTTCGTAAGGGGAAATTTCCATTTACTTCAATGTAGTGCGGTCTCAGAGTTGTTATATTTAAGTAGCGGGGTGTGGGGGGTGCAGGGGGGCTTGCCCCTCCTGCCTACATTGTTTAGTTTTTTTTTTTTGTTGTTTTTATTTTTTTCTGAACATTCAATGTTTTAATAGTTCGATCACTAAAGGTCAACCTTTAGTGATTCAAACTGTTATATATTCAATGTTCTAATATAGACCTATTTATCTCTTAGCCTGAAGGTTACTCTGGGATTATACATCTTAGTCAATTATCTGTGAATTTATTTCTGCTGAATAGTTCAATATTTCAGCTGTTTGGTTAGCTGATATATACCTATATCAACTGTATTACAGGCTTAGATAAGTAGAAACTTGCAGTGTTAAAAGATAGTGCTGCATTGTGGTTTTCTGTTTATTTATTTGTTTCTTTGATAATTATGTTAAAGATAGTACTGCATTTTATTTTTCTATTTATGTATTTGCTTCACTGAATATTGTGATCTGTTTCTCTATAGTAAGTGGGTGTTAGTGTTCTCACTTCATTGATATTTGGTGTTGAACTCTTAGCCTAGAGAGTTTCTCTGTGTTTATATGTCTTAGTCTCTTATCTGTGAATGTATTTCTGCTGAATATCTAAATATTTGAGCTGCTTGGTTAGCTTCTATATACCTACATCAACTGTATTACAAGCTTAGATAAGTATAAACTTTCTATGTTAAAAGATACTACTGCATTTTATTTTTCCATTTATTTATTTGCTTCATTGAATATTGTGTTAATGATAGTACTGCATTTTATTTTTCTGTTTATTTGCTTCACTAAAGATTGTGAGCTCTCTGTCTCTCTGCAGTAAGTTTGAGTTATTGTTCTCACTTCATTGATATTCGGTGATGAACTCATAGCCTAGAGGGTTTCTCAGTGCTTATAAGTCTTAGTCACTGATCTGTGAATTTTTTCTGCTGAATATTTCAGCTCTTTGGTTAGCTGCTATATACTTACATCAACTTTATTACAAGCTGAGATCAGAACAAACTTACAATGTTAAAAGATAGTACTGTATTTTATTTTTCTGTTTATTTGTTTCATTGAATAGTGTATTAAAGATAGTACTACATTTTATTTTTCTGTGAATTTGCTTCACTGAATATTTTGACCTCTCTGTCTCTCTGCAGTAAGTGAGGGTTATTGTTCTCACTTCATTGATATTCGTGTTGAACTCTTTGCCTAGAGAGTTTCTATGTGCTTATAAGTCTTAGTGACTTATCTGTGAATTTATCTCTGCTGAATAGCTTAGTATTTGTGCTGTTTGGTTAGCAGCTATATACCTACATCAACTGTGTTACAAACTGAGATAATTACAAACGTGCAGTGTTAAGATAGTACTGCATTCTATTTTTCTGTTTGTTTCATTGATTATTGTGTTAAACATAGTACTGCATTTTATTTTGCTGTTTATTTATTTGCTTCACTGAATATTGCCATCTCTCTATCTCTGCAGTAAGTTGGGGTTATTGTTCTCACTTCGTTGATATTCGGTGTTGAACTCATAGCCTAGACAGTTTCTCAGTAATTATAAGTCTTAGTCACTAATCTGTGATTTTTTTCTGCTGAATATTTCAGCTGTTTGGTTAGCCGCTATATACTTATATCAGTTGTATTACAAGCTGAGATAAGAACAAATTTGCAGTATTAAAAGATAATACTGCATTTTATTTTTCTGTTTGTTTCATTGAATAGTGTATTAAATATAGTACTACATTTTATTTTTCTGTGTGTTTGCTTCACTGAATATTTTGACCTCTCTGTCTCTCTGCAGTAAGTGAAGGTTATTGTTCTCACTTCATTGATATTCGTGTTGAACTCTTTGCCTAGAGAGTTTCTATGTGCTTATAAGTCTTAGTGACTTATCTGTGAATGTATTTCTGCTGAATATCTAAATATTTGAGCTGTTTGGTTAGCTTCTATATACCTACATCAACTGTATTACAAGCTTAGATAAGTATAAACTTTCTATGTTAAAAGATACTACTGCATTTTATTTTTCCATTTATTTATTTGCTTCATTGAATATTGTGTTAATGATAGTACTGCATTTTATTTTTCTGTTTATTTGCTTCACTAAAGATTGTGAGCTCTCTGTCTCTCTGCAGTAAGTTTGGGTTATTGTTCTCACTTCATTGATATTCGGTGTTGAACTCATAGCCTAGAGGGTTTCTCAGTGCTTATAAGTCTTAGTCACTAATCTGTGAATTTTTTCTGCTGAATATTTCAGCTCTTTGGTTAGCTGCTATATACTTACATCAACTGTATTACAAGCTGAGATCAGAACAAATTTGCAATGTTAAAAGATAGTACTATATTTTATTTTTCTGTTTATTTGTTTCATAGAATAGTGTATTAAAGATAGTACTACATTTTATTTTTCTGGGAATTTGCTTCACTGAATATTTTGACCTTTCTGTCTCTCTGCAGTAAGTGAGGGTTATTGTTCTCACTTCATTGATATTCATGTTGAACTCTTTGCCTAGAGAGTTTCTATGTGCTTATAAGTCTTAGTGACTTATCTGTGAATTTATCTCTGCTGAATAGCTTAGTATTTGAGCTGTTTGGTTAGCAGCTATATACCTACATCAACTGTGTTACAAACTGAGATAATTACAAACGTGCAGTGTTAAGATAGTACTGCATTCTATTTTTCTGTTTGTTTCATTGATTATTGTGTTAAACATAGTACTGCATTTTATTTTGCTGTTTATTTATTTGCTTCACTGAATATTGTCATCTCTGTCTCTGCAGTAAGTTGGGGTTATTGTTCTCACTTCATTGATATTCAGTGATGAACTCATAGCCTAGAGGGGTTCTCTGTGCTTATAAGTCTTAGTCACTAATCTGTGAATTTTTTCTGCTGAATATTTCAGCTCTTTGGTTAGCTGCTATATACTTACATCAACTGTATCACAAGCTGAGATCAGAACAAACTTGCAATGTTAAAAGATAGTACTGTATTTTATTTTTCTGTTTATTTGTTTTATTGAATAGTGTATTAAAGATATTACTACATTTTATTTTTCTGTGAATTTGCTTCACTGAATATTTTGACCTCTCTGTCTCTATGCAGTAAGTGAGGGTTATTGTTCTCACTTCATTGATATTCGTGTTGAACTCTTTGCCTAGAGAGTTTCTATGTGCTTATAAGTCTTAGTGACTTATCTGTGAATTTATTTCTGCTGAATAGCTTAGTATTTGAGCTGCTTGGTTAGCAGCTATATACCTACATCAACTGTGTTACAAACTGAGATAATTACAAACGTGCAGTGTTAAGATAGTACTGGATTCTATTTTTCTGTTTGTTTCATTGATTATTGTGTTAAACATAGTACTGCATTTTATTTCGCTGTTTATTTATTTGCTTCACTGAATATTGCCATCTCTCTATCTCTGCAGTAAGTCGGGATTATTGTTCTCACTTCATTGATATTTGGTGATGACCTCTTAGCATAGAGGGTTTCTCTATGCTTATAAGTATAGTCACTTATCTTTGAATTTATTTCTGCTGAATAGCTGAATATTTGTGCTTTTTGGTTAGCTGCTATATAATACATCAACTGTATTACAAGCTGAGATAAGTACAAACATACAGTGTTAAAAGATAGTGCTGCATTTTATTTTTCTGTTTGTTTATTTGTTTCAGTGAGTATTGTGTTAATGACAGTACTGCATTTTATTTTTCTGTTTATTTATTTGCTTCACTGAAGATTGTGAGCTCTCTGTCTCTCTGCAGTAAGTTTGGGTTATTGTTCTGACTTTGTTGATATTCGGTGTTGAACTCATAGCTTAGACAGTTTCTCAGTATTATAAGTCTTAGCCACTAATTTGTGATTTTTTTCTGCTGAATATTTCAGCTGTTTGGTTAGCCACTATATACTTACATCAATTGTATTACAAGCTAAGAACAAACTTGCAGTGTTAAAAGATAGTACTGCATTTTATTTTTCTGTTTGTTTCATTGAATAGTGTATTAAATATAGTACTACATTTTATTTTTCTGTGCGTTTGCTTCACTGAATATTTTGACCTCTCTGTCTCTCTGCAGTAAGTGAGGGTTATTGTTCTCACTTCATTGATATTCATGTTGAACTATTTGCCTAGAGAGTTTCTATGTGCTTATAAGTCTTAGTGACTTATCTGTGAATGTATTTCTGCTGAATATCTAAATATTCGAGCTGTTTGGTTAGCTTCTATATACCTACATAGCGTCTATATACCTACATCAACTGTATTACAAGCTTAGATAAGTATAAACTTTCTATGTTAAAAGATGCTACTGCATTTTATTTTTCCATTTATTTATTTGCTTCATTGAATATTGTGTTAATGATAGTACTGCATTTTATTTTTCTGTTTATTTGCTTCACTAAAGATTGTGAGCTCTCTGTCTCTCTGCAGCAAGTTTGGGTTATTGTTCTCACTTCATTGATATTTGGTGTTGAACTCATATCCTAGAGGGTTTCTCAGTGCTTATAAGTCTTAGTCACTAATCTGTGAATTTTTTCTGCTGAATATTTCAGCTCTTTGGTTAGCTGCTATATACTTACATCAACCGCATTACAAGCTGAGAGCAGAACAAACTTGCAATGTTAAAAGATAGTACTGTATTTAATTTTTCTGTTTATTTGTTTCATTGAATAGTGTATTAAAGATAGTACTACATTTTATTTTTCTGTGAATTTGCTTCACTGAATATTTTGACCTTTCTGTCTCTCTGCAGTAAGTGAGGGTTATTGTTCTCACTTCATTGATATTCGTGTTGAACTCTTTGCCTAGAGAGTTTTTATGTGCTTATAAGTCTTAGTGACTTATCTGTGAATTTATATCTGCTGAATAGCTTAGTATTTGAGCTGCTTGGTTAGCAGCTATATACCTACATCAACTGTGTTACAAACTGAGATAATTACAAACGTGCAGTGTTAAGATAGTACTGCATTTTGTTTTTCTGTTTGTTTCATTGATTATTGTGTTAAACATAGTACTGCATTTTATTTTGCTGTTTATTTATTTGCTTCACTGAATATTATCATCTCTCTGTCTCTGCAGTAAGTCGGGGTTATTGTTCTCACGTCATTGATATTCGGTGATGAACTGTTAGCATATAGGGTTTCTCTGTGCTTATAAGTATAGTCACTTATCTTTGAATTTATTTCTGCTGAATAGCTGAATATTTGAGCTTTTTGGTTAGCTGCTATATATAACATCAACTGTATTACAAGCTGAGATAAGTACAAACATACAGTGTTAAAAGATAGTGCTGCATTTTATTTTTCTGTTTGTTTATTTGTTTCAGTGAGTATTGTGTTAATGATAGTACTGCATTTTATTTTTCTGTTTATTTATTTGCTTCACTGAAGATTGTGAGCTCTCTGTCTTTCTGCAGTAGGTTTGGATTATTGTTCTCACTTCATTGATATTCGGTGTTGAACTCATAGCCTAGAGGGTTTCTCAGTAATTATAAGTCTTAGCCACTAATCTGTGATTTTTTTTTCTGCTGAATATTTCAGTTGTTTGGTTAGCTGCTATATATTTACATCAATTGCAGTACAAGCTGAGATAAGAACAAACTTGCAGTGTTAAAAGATAGTACTGCATTTTATTTTTCTGTTTGTTTCATTGAATAGTGTATTAAATATATTACTACATTTTATTTTTCTGTGTGTTTGCTTCACTGAATATTTTGACCTCTCTCTCTCTCTGCAGTAAGTGAGGGTTATTGTTCTCACTTCATTGATATTCATGTTGAACTCTTTGCCTAGAGAGTTTCTATGTCTTTATAAGTCATAGTGACTTATCTGTGAATTTATCTCTGCTGAATAGCTTAGTATTTGAGCTGTTTGGTTAGCAGCTATATACCTACATCAGCTGTGTTACAAACTGAGATAATTACAAACATGCAGTGTTAAGATAGTACTGCATTTTATTTTTCTGTTTGTTTCATTGAGTATTGTGTTAAACATAGTACTGCATTTTATTTTGGTGTTTATTTATTTGCTTTACTGAATATTGTCGTCTCTCTGTCTCTGCAGTAAGTCTGGGTTTTTGTTCTCACTTCATTGATATTCCGTGATGAACTCTTAGCATAGAGGGTTTCTCTGTGCGTATAAGTCTTAGTCTTAGAATATTGTGTTAAAGATAGTACTGCATTTGATTTTTTTCTTTATTTTGTTCACTGAATATTGTGATCTGTCTGTCTCTCTGAAGTAAGTGGGGGTTATTGTTCTCACTTCTTTGATATTGAGTGTTGACCTTGATGGTTTCTCGGTGCTTATAAGACTTAGTCACTTATCTGTGAATTTATTTCTGCAGAACAGCTGAACATTTGGGCTGTTTGGGTAGCTGCTATATGCCTACATCAAGTGTATTACAAGCTAAGTACAAACTTGCCATGTTAAAAGATAGCACTGCATTTTATTTTTCTGTTTATTTGTTTCACTGAATATTGTGATCTCTCTGTCTTTCTACAGTACAAACTTGCAGTGTTCAAAAATAACACTGTATTTTATTTTTTATTTATTTTTTGTTTCCTTGACTAGCGTGTTAAAGATATTACTGCATTTTATTTTTTTATTTGTTTGCTTCAGTGAATATTGTGACCGCTCTGTCTCTCAGCAGTAAGTGCAGAGGGTTTCTCTGTGCTTACAAGTCTTAGTCAATTATCTGTGAATTTATTTCTGCTGAATATCTGAATATTTGAGCTGTTTGGTTAGCTGCTATATATCTACATTTACTGCATTACAAGCTGAGATAAGTGCAATGTTGCAGTGTCAAAACATGGTAATGCATTTCATTTTTCTGTTTATTTGTTTCATTGAATATTGTGTTAAAGATAGTACTGAATTTTGTTTTTCTGTTTATGTATTTGCTTCACTGAATATTCTGATCTCTTTCTCTCTTCAGTAAGTGGAAGCTATGTTTCTCACTTCATTGATATTTGGTGTTGATCTCTTAGCCTAGATGGTTTCTCTGTGCTTATACATCTTAGTCACTTATCTCTGAATTTATTTCTGCTGAATAGCTGAATATTTGAGCTGTTTGGTTAGCTGCTATATACCTACATCAACTGTATTACAAGCTGATATTAGTACAAACTTGCAGTATTAAAAGATAGTACTGCATTGCACTTTTCTGTTTTCTTATCTGTTTAATTGAATATTGTGTTAAGGATAGTATGGCATTTTATTTTCCTGTTTATTAATTTATTTCACTGAATATTGTCATCTCTCTGCCTTTCTGCAGTAAGTGGGATTATTGGTCTTACTTCATTGATATTCAGTGTTGATCTCTTAGCCTACAGGGTTTCTCTGTGCTTATACTTCTTAGTCACTTTTCTATGAATATATTTCTGCTGAATAGCTGAATATTTGAGCTGTTAGGATAGCTGCTATATACCTACATCAACTGTATTACAAGCTGAGATAAGTACAAACTTGCAATGTTAAAAGATAGTACTGCATTTTATTTTTCTGTTTATTTATTTGTTTTATTGAATATTGTGTTAACGCTAGTACTGCATTTTATTTTTCTGTTTATTTGCTTCACTAAACATTGTGATCTCTCTGTCTCTCTGCCGTAATTGGGGGTTACTGTTCTCACTTCATTGATATTTGGTATTGAGCTCTTAGCCTACAGGGTTTCTCTGTGCTTATGAACTCACAGTCTAGAGGGTTTCTCAGTGCTTATAAGTCTTAGTCACTTATCTTTGAATTGATTTCTGCTGAATAGCTGAATATTTGCGCTGTTTGGTTAGCTGCTATATACCTACATCAACTGCATTACAAGCTGAAGCAAGTGCAAACTTGTAGTGTTAAAAGATAGAACTGTATTTTATTTATCTATTTATTTTTTGTTTCATTGAGTAGTGTGTGAAAGATAGTACAGCATTTTATTTTTCTGTTTATTTATTTGTTTCAGTGAATATTGTGACCTGTCTGACTATCTGTAGTAAGTGTAGGTTATTTTTCTCACTTCATTGATATTTGATGCAGAACTCTTAGCCTAGTGGGTTTCTCTGTGCTTATACATTTTTGTAACTTATTTGTGAATTTATTTCTGCTGAATAGTGGAATATTTGAGGTGTTTGATTGGCTGCTATATACCTACATCATCTGTATTTACAAGCAGAGATAAGTACAAACTTGCATTGCATTTTTCTGTTTATTTTTTTGTTTAACTGAATATTGTGTTAAGGATAGTACGGCATTTTATTTTTCTGTTTATTTATTTGCTTCACTGAATATTGTGATCTCTCTGTCTTTCTGCAGTAAGTGGGATTATTGTTCTCACCTCATTGATATTCGGTGTTGATCTCTTAGTCTATCAGATTTCTCTGTGCTTATACCTCTTAGTCACTTATCTGCACATTTATTTCTGCTGAATAGCTAAATATTTGCGCTGTTTGGTTAGCTGCTCTTTACCTACATCAACTTTATTGCAAGCTGAGGTAAGTACAAACTTGCAGTGTTAAAAGACAGTGCTGCATTTTATTTTTCTGTCTCTTTATTTGTTTCATTGAATATTGTGTTAAAGATAGTACTGCATTTTATTTTTCTGTTTATTTATTTGCTTCACTGAACATTGTGATTTCTCTGTCTCTCTGCATTAAGTGAGGGTTTTTATTTTCACTTCATTGATTTTCGGTGTTGAACTCATAGCCTAGAGGTTTTTTTCATTGCTTATAAGTCTTAGTCACTTATCTTTGAATTATCTGTGATTTTATTTCTGCTGAATATCTGAATATTTTAGCTGTTTGGTTAGCTGCTATATGCCTACATCAACTGCATTACAAGCTGAGATAAGTACAAAGTTGCAGTGTTAAAAGATGGTACTGCATTTTATTTTTCTGTTTATTTGTCTCATTGAGTATTGTTTTAAAGATAGTATTGCATTTTATTTTGCTGTTTATTTATTTGCTTCACTGAATATTGTGATTTTTCTGTCTCTCTGCTGTAAGTGGGAGTTATTGTTCTCACTTCATTGATAATCGGTGAACTCTTAGCCTAGTGTGTTTCTGTGTGCTTATAAGTCTTAGTGACTTATTTGCAAAATTATTTCTGCTGAATTCCTGAATAGTTGAGCGAGCTGTTTGGTTAGCTGCTTTATACCTGTGTCAAGTGTATTACAAGCTGAGATAAGTACAAACTTTTAGTGTTAAAATATAGCACTGCCTTTAATTTTTCTGTTTATTAATTTGATTCATTGAATATTGTGTTAAAGATAGTTCTGCATTTTATTTACTTCAGTGAACATTGTGATCTTTCTGTCTTGCTGCAGTAAGTCGGGGTTATTGTTCATGCTTCACATATGTTTGGTGTTGAACTCTTAGCCTAGAGGGTTTATCAGTGTTTATAAGTCTTAGTCACTTATCTGTGAATCCATTTCTGCTAAATAGCTGTGTATTCGAGCAATTTGGTTTGCAACTATTTACCTACATCAATTGTATTACAAGTTGAGTACAAACTTGCAGTGTTAAAAGATACTAATGCATTTTATGTTTCCATTTATTTATTTGTTTCATTAAATATTGTGTTAAAGATTGTGCAACATTTTATTTTTCTGTTTATTTGCTTCACTGAATATCATGTCTCTGTCTTTCTGCAGTAAGTAGGATTATTGTTCTCACTTCAATGATATTCAGTGTTGCCCTCTTATCATCGAGGGTTTCTCTGTGCTTATACCACTTAGTCACTTATCTGTGAATTTATTTCAGCTGAATAGCTGAATATTTAAGTTGTTTGGTTAGCTGCCATATACCTACATCAACTGTAGTACAAGCTAAGTACAAACTTGCAGTGTTAAATGATAGTACTGCATTTTAATTTTCTGTTTATATGTTTCATTGACTATTGTGTTAAAGATAGTACTGCATTTTATTTTTCTGTTTATTTATTTGTTTCACTGAATATTGTGATATCCCTGACTCTCTGCAGTAAGTGGGGGTTATTGTTCTCACTTCATTGATATTCGGTGTTGAACTCTTAGCCTAGACGTTTTCTCTGCACTTATAAGTCTTAGTCACTTATCTGTGAATTTATTTCTGTTGAATAGCTGAATATTTCTTCTTTTTTGTTGAGCTGCTACATAGCTACCTCAGCTGTACTACAAGCTGAGATAGGTAAAACTTGCAGTGTTAAAAGATAGTGCTCCATTTTATTTTTCTGTTTGTTTCATTGAATATTGTGTTAAAGATAGTACTGCATTTTATTTTTCTGTTAATGTATTTGCTTAACTGAATATTGTGATCTCTCTGTCTCGATGCAGTAAGTGGGTCTATTGTTCTCACTTCATTGATATTCAGTGTAGAACTCTTAGCCTAGAGGGTATCTCAGTGCTTTTTAGTCTTAGTTATTTATCTGTGAATTTATTTCTGCTGAATAGCTTAATATTTGAACTGTTTTGTTAGCTGCTGTATACCTACATCATCTTTATTACAAGCTAAGTACAAACTTGCAGTGTTAAAAGATACTACTGCATTTTATTTTTTCTGTATATTTATTTGTTTCTTTGAATATTGAGTTAAAGATAGTACTACATTTTGTTTATGTATTTATTTATCTGCCTCACTGAACATTGTGATCTCTCTATCTCTCTGCAGTAAGTGGGGGTTATTGTTCTCATTTCATTGATATTCGGTGTTGAACTCATAGCCTAGCAGGTTTATTCAGTGCTTGTAAGTCTTTGTCACTTATCTGTGAATTTTTTTCTGCCGAGTAGCTGAATATTTGAGCTATTTGGTTAGCTGCTATAAACCTACATCACCTGTATTACAAGCTGTGATAAGTCCATACTTGCAGTGTTAAAAGATAGTACTGCATTTTATTTTTCTGTTTAGTTACTGGTTTCATGGAATATTGTGTTAGAGATAGAACTGAATTTTATATTTCTGTTTATTTTTTCACTGAAAATTGGGATCTCTCTGTCTCTCTGTCGTAAGTGGGGGTTATTGCTCTCACTTTATTGATATTCGGTGATGAACTCACAGCCTAGAGGGTTTCTCTATGCTTATAAGTCTTAGTCACTTATCTTTGAATTGATTTCTGCTGAATAGCTGTATATCTGAGCTGTTTGGTTAGCTATTTACCTACATCAACTGTATTATAAGCTGAAATTAGTACAAACTTGCAGTTTATTTATTTCCTTCATTGAATATTGTGACCTCTCTGTCTCTCTGCAGTAAGTGCGGGTTATTGTTCTCACTTTATTGATATTCGGTACTGAACCCTTAGCCTAGAAGATTTCTCTGTGATTATAAGTCTTAGTCACTTACCTTTGAATTTACTTCTTCCGAATAGCTGAATATTTGCGCTATTTGGTTAGCTACTGTATACCTACATCAACTGTTTTACAACATGAGATAAGTATAAACTTGCAGTGTTAAAAGATAGTACTGCATTTTATTTTTCTGTTTGTTTTATTGAATATTGTGTTAAAGATAGTACTGTATTTTTTCTGTTTATTTGCTTCACTGAACATTGTGATCTCTCTGTCTCTCTGCTGTAAGTGGGGGTTATTCTTCTCACTTCATTGGCATTCAGTGTTGAACTCTTAGCCTAGAGGGTTTCTCTGTGCTTATAAGTCTATATCACTTATCTGTAAATGTATTTCTGCTGAATAGCAAAATATTTGAGCTGTTTGGCTAGCTGCTATATACCCACATCACTTATTTTAAAAGATGAGATAAGTACAAACTTGCATTGTTAAAAGATAAGTACTGCATTTTTTTTCTGTTTATTTGTCTCATTGAGTATTGTTTTAAAGATAGTATTACATTTTAGTTTGCTGTTTATTTATTTGCTTCACTGAATATTGTGATCTTTCTGTCTCTCTGCTGTAAGTGGTGGTTATTGTTCTCACTTCATTGATATTTGGTGTTGAACTCACAGCTTAGAGGGTTTCTTGATGCTTATAAGGTTTAGTCACTTATCTTTGAATTGATTTCTGCTGAAAAGGTGAATATTTGAGATGCTTCGTTAGTTGCTATATACCTACATCCACTGCATTACAAGCTGAGATAAGTACAAATTTGCAGTGTTAAAAGACAGTACTGTATTTTATTTTTCTATTTATTTTTGTTTTATTGACTAGTGTGTTAAAGATAGTACTGCATTTTTATTTTTTTGTTTATTCATTTGCTTCAGTGAATCTTGTGACCACTCTGTCTCTCTGCAGAAAGTGCGGGTTATTGTTCTCACTTCATTGATATTCGGTGTTGAACTCTTAGCCTAGAGGGTTTTTCTGTGCTTATAATTCTTAGTCAGTTATCTGTGAGTTTATTTCTGCTGAATTGCTGAACATATGAGCTGTTTGGTTAGCTGCTATATACCTATATCAACTGTATTACAAGTTGAGATAAGTACAAACCTGCAGTGTTAAAAGATAGTACTGCATTTTATTTTTATGTTTATTTATTTGCTTCACTGAATATTCTGATCTATTTCTCTCTGCAGTAAGTGGAGGTTATTTTTCTCACTTCATATATATTTGGTGTAGATCTGTTTGACTAGAGGGTTTCTCTGTGCTTATACATCTTAGTCACTTATATCTGACTTTATTTCTGCTGAAGAGCTGAATATTTGAGCTGTTTGGTTAGCTGCTATATACCAACATCAACTGTATTACAAGCTGAGATTAGTACAAACTTGCAGTGTTAAAAGATAGTACTGCATTGCATTTTTCTGTTTACTTATTTGTTTCATTGAATATTGTGTTAAGGTTAGTATGGCATTTTATTTTTATGTTTATTTATTTGCTTCACTGAATATTGAGCTCTCTCTGTCTTTCTGCAGTAAGTGGGATTATTGTTCTCAATTCATTGATATTTGTTGTTGTTCTCTTAGCCTACAGGGTTTGTCTGTGCTTATACTTCTTAGTAATTTTTCTGTGAATATATTTCTGCTGAATAGCTGAATATTTGTGCTGTTTGGTTAGCTGCTATATACCTACATCAATTGTATTACAAGCTGAGACAATTTATTTTATTTATTTATTTTTTTTATTTAACATTTGTTGACCGGGAATGTCCGACTAGGTTCCACAGAGCCTGTTTTCAGCGGAGGCCTGGGGAGAAATGCTCCAGATGCATGTCTTTGGAATGTGGGAGGAAACCCGGAGGAAACCCACGCAAACACAGGGAGAACATGCAAACTCCACACAGAAGGCACCCCAGCCGAGAATCGAACCAGAGAACCTCTTGCTGTGAGGTGACAATGTTAACCACTGCACCACTGTGCCGCCCAAGATAAGTACAAACTTGCAGTGTTAAAAGATAGTACTGCATTTTATTTTCCTGTTTATTTGTTTTATTGAATATTGTGTTAAAGATAGCACTGCATTTTATTTTTCTGTTTATTTGCTTAATTGACAATTGTGATCTCTCTGTCTCTCTGCCATAAGTGGGGTTATTCTTCTCACTTCATTGATATTTAGTGTTGAAATCTTAGCCTAGACGGTTTCTCTGTGCTTATAAGTCTTTGTCACTTATCTGTGAATTTATTTCTGCTGAATAGCTGAATATTTGAGCTGTTTGGTTTGCTGCTATATACCTACATTACTGGTTTTAAAAGCTGAGATAAGTACAAACTTGCATTGTTAAAATATAGTACAGCATTTTATTTTTCTGTTTGTTTATTTGTCTCATTGGGTATTGTTTTAAAGATAGTATTACATTTTATTTTTCTGACTATTTGCTTCACTGAATATTGTGATCTTTCTGCCTCTCTGCAGTAAGTGGGGGTTATTGTTCTCACTTCATTCATATTTGGTATTGAACTCTTAGTCTAGAGGGATTCCCTGTGCTTATAAGTCTTTGTCCCTTACCTGTAAATGTATTTCTGCTGAATAGCAAAATATTTGAGGTGTTTGGTTAGCTGCTGTATATCTACTTCAACTGTATTACAAGTGGAGATAAGACAAACTTGGAGTGTTAAAAGATAGTACTGCATTGCATTTTTCTGTTTAATTATTTGTTTAATTGAATATTGTGTTAAGGATAGTATAGCATTTTATTTTTCTGTTTATTTATTTGCTTCACTGAATATTGTGATCTCTCTGTCTTTTTGCAATAAGTGGGATTATTGTTCTCACTTCATTGATATTCAGTGTTGATCTCTTAGCCTACAGGGTTTTTCTGTACTTATACCTCTTAGTCACTTATCTGTGAATTTATTTCTGCTGAATAGCTGAATATTTGAGCTGCTTGGTTAGCTGCTCTATACCAACATCAACTGTATTACAAGCTGAGATAAGTACATACTTGCAGTGTTAAAAGATAGCACTGCCTTTTATTTTTCTGTTTATTTGTTTCACTGAATATTGTGCTCTCTCTTTCTTTCTGCAAGGATTATTTTTCTCAATTCATCGATATTTGGTGTTGCTCTCTAAGCATAGAGGGTTTCTCTATGCTTAAAATTGTTAGGCACTTATCTGTGAATTCATTTCTGCTGAATAGCTGAAAATTTGAGCTGTTTCGTTAGCTGCTGTATACAGCAACTGTATTACAAGCTGATATTAGTACAGACTTGCAGTGTTAAAGATAGTACTATATTTTATTTTTCTGTTTATTTATTTGTTTTATTGAATATTGTGTTAAAGATAGTACTGCATTTTATTTTTCTGTTTATTTGCTTTACTGAACATTGTGATCTCTCTGTCTCTCTGCCGTAAGTGGGGGTTATTGTTCTCACTTCATTGATATTCGGTGTTGAACTCATAGCCTAGAGGGTTTCTTGATGCTTGTAAGTCTTAGTCACTTACATTGAATTGATTTCTGCTGAATAGCTGAATATTTGAACTGTTTGGTTAGCTGCTATATACCTGAATCAACTGCATTACAAGCCAAGTAGAAACTTGTAGTGTTAAAAGGTAGTACTGCATTTTATTTTTCTATTTATTTTTTGTTTCATTGACTAGTGTGTTAAAGATAGTACTGCATTTTATTTTTCTGTTTATTTGTTTCAGTGAATATTGTGACATTTCTGTCTCTCTGCAGTAAGTGTGGATTATTGATCTCACTTAATTGATATTTGATGCTGAACTCTTAGCCCAGAGAGTTTCTTTGTGCTTATAAGTCTTTGTCACTTATCTGTGAATTTATTTCTGCTGAATAGATGAATATTTGCGCTGTTTTGCTAGCTGCTATATACTTACATCAACTGTTTTACAAGCTGAGATAAGTACAAACTTGCAGTGTTAAAAGATAGTACTGCATTCTATTTTTTGTTTATTTATTTGTTTCATTGGCAGTTGGGTTAGAGATAGCACTGCATTTTATTTTTCTGTTTATTTATTTCCTTCACTGAATATTGTTATCTTTCAGTCTGTCGGCAGTAAGTGGGGGTTATTGTTCTCACTTCATTGATATACGGTGTTGAACTCTTAGCATTGATGGTTTCTCTGTGCTTATAAGTCTTAGTCACTTATCTGTGAATTCATTTCTGCTGACTAGCTGAATATTTGAGCTGTTTTGCTAGCTGCTATATACTTACATCAACTGTTTTACAAGCTGAGATAAGTACAAATTTGCAGTGTTAAAAGATAGTACTACACTGCATTTTTCTGTTTATTTGTTTCATTGAATATTGTGTAAAGGATAGTACAGCATTTTATTTTCTGTTTATCTGCTTCACTGAATATTGTGCTCTATCTGTCTTTCTTCAGTAAGTGGGACTATTGTTCTCACTTCATTGATATTCAGTGTTGATCTCTTAGCCTGCAAGGTTTCTCTGTGCTCATACCTTTTTGTCACTTAATCTGTTAATTTATTTCTGCTGAATAGCTGAATATTTTATCTATTTCCTTACTGCCTATATATCTACACCCACTGCATTACAAGCTGAGATAAGTACAAACTTGCAGTGTTAAAAGATAGTACTGCATTTTATTTTTCTGTTTATTTATTTATTTGCTTTATTGAATATTGTGACCTCTCTGCCTCTCTGCTGTAAGTGCAAGTTATTGTTCTCAGTTCATTGATAGTCTGTGCTGACCTCTTAGCCTAGAGGGTATCTCTGTGCTTACAAGTCTTAATCACTTATCTTTGAATTTACTTCTGCTGTCTACTGAATATTTGCACTATTTGGTTAGCTGCTGTATGCCTACATCAACTGTTTTACAAGCTGAGATAAGTACAAACTTGTAGTGTTAAAAGATAGTACTGCATTTTATTTTTCTCTTTATTTGTTTAATTGAGTATTGTGTTAAAGATAGTACCTCATTTTATTTTGCTGTTTATTTATTTACTTTACTGAATATTGTGATCTCTCTATCTTTTGCAGTAAGTGGGTGTTATTGTTCTCACTTCATTGATATTTGGTGTTGATCTCTAAGCCTAGAGGGTTTCACTGTGCTTTTACCACTAGTCACTTATCTGTGAATGTATTTCTGCTGAGTACATGAATATTTGAGCTGTTTGGTTAACTGGTATATTCCTACATGAACTGTATTACAAGCTCAGATAAGCACAAACTTGCAGTGTTAAAAGATAGTACTGCATTGCATTTTTCTGTTTATTTGTTTTCTTGAATATTGTGTTAAAGATAGTACTGCATTTTATTTTTCTGTTTATTTATTTGCTTCACTAAATATTATATTCTCTCTGCAGTAAGTGGAGGTTAGTTTTCTCCCTTCATTGATATTTCATGTTGATCTCTTAGCCTAAAGGTTTCTCTGTGCTTATATGTCTTAGTCACTTATCTGTGAATTTATTTCTGCTGAATAGCTCAATATTTGAGCTGTCTGGTTAGCTGCTATATACCTAAATCAACTGCATTACAAGCTGAGATCAGTGCAAACTTGTAGTGTTAAAAGATAGTGCTGCATTTTATTTTTCTGTCTATTTGTTTCTGTGAATATTGTGACCTCTCTGTCTCTCTGCAATAAGTGAGGGTTATTATATACCTACACCAACTGTTTTACAAGCTGAGATAAGTACAAACTTGCATTGTTAAAAGATAGAACTGCATTTTATTTTTCTGTTTATTTGTCTCTTTGAGTATTGCTTTAAAGATAGTACTGCATTTTATTTTGCTGTTTATTTGCTTCACTGAGATTGTGATCTCTCTGTCTCTCTGCAGTAAGTGGGGGTTATTCTTCTCACTTCATTGATATTCGGTATTGATTCTTAGCCTGAGGGTTTCTCATTGCTTATAAGTCTTTGTCACTTATTTGTGAATTTACTTCTGCTGAATAGTGGAATATTTGAGGTGTTTGGTGAGCTGCTGTATACCTACATCAGCTGTATTACAAGCTGAGATAAGTACAAGCTTGCAGTGTTAAAAGATAGTACTGCATTGCATTTTTTTCTTTATTTTTTTCATTGAATATTGTGTAAAGCATAGTACAGCATTTTATTTTATTTTTATTTATTTGCTTCACTGAATATTGTGATCTCTCTGTCTTTCTGCAGTAAGTGGGATTATTGTTCTCACTTCATTGATATTTGATGTTGATCTTTTAGCCTACCGGGTTTCTCTGTGCTTATACCTTTTTATCTCTTATCTGTGAATTTATTTCTGCTGAATAGCTGAATATTTTAGCTGTTTCATTACCTGCTATATACCTACATCCACTGCATTACAAGCTGAGATAAGTACAAATTTACAGTGTAAAAGATAGTACTGCATTTTATTTTTCTGTTTATTTATGTGCTTTATTGAATATTGTGACCTCTCTGTCTCTCTGCTGTAATTGCGGGTTATTGCTTTCACTTCATTGATATTCAGTGTTGAACTCTTAGCCTAGAGGGTTTCTCTGTGCTTATAGGTCTTAGTCACTTATCTTTGAATTTACTTCTGCTGACTAGCTGAATATTCGCGCATTTTGGTTAGCTGCTGTATACCTACATCAACTGTTTTACAACCTGAGATAAGTACAAACTTGCAGTGTTTAAAGATAGTACTGCATTTTATTTTTCTGTTTATTTGTTTCATTGAGTATTGTTTTAAAGATAGTATTGCATTTTATTTTGCTGTTTATTTATTTCCTTCACTGAATATTGTGACCTATCTGCCTCTCTGCATTAAGTGGGGGTTAATCTCACTTTATTGATATTCAGTGTTGAACTCTTAGCCTAGAGGGTTTCTGTATGCTTATAATTCTTAGTCAGTTATCTGTGAATTTATTTCTGCTGAATAGCTGAATATTTGATCTCTCTGGTTAGTTGCTATATACCTACATCAACTATTTTACAATCTGAGATAAGTACAAACTTGCAGTGTTAAAAGATAGTACTCCATTTTATTTTTCTGTTTATTTATTTGCTTCACTGAATATTGTGATCTCTCTGTCTCTCTGCAGTAAGTGAGGGTTATTGTTTTCACTGCATTGATATACAGTGTTGACCTCTTAGCCTAGAAGGTTTCTCTCTGCTTATAAGTCTTAGTGACTTATCTGTGAAATTATTTCTGCTGAATACCTGAATAGCTAAGCTGTTTGGTTAGCTGTTATATACCTACGTCAAGTGCATTTCAAGCTGAGATGAGTGCAGACTTGCAGTGTTAAACGATAGGACTGCCTTTTGTTTTTTTGTTTATTTATTTGAATCATTGAGTATTGTGTTAAAGATAGTACTGCATTTTATGTTTCTGTTTATTTGCTTCACTGAATATTGTGATCTCTCTGTCTCGCAGCAGTAAGTTGGGGTTATTGTTCTCACTTCATTGATTTTCGGTGTTGAACTCTTAGCCTAGAGGGTTAATCAGTGCTTATAAGTCTTAATCACTTATCTGTGAATCCATTTCTGCTGAATAACTGAGTATTTGAGCTATTTGATTAGCAACTATGTACCTACATCAACTGTATTACAAGTTGAGATACGTACAAACCTACAGTGTTAAAAGATAGTAATACATTTTATTTTTCCATTTATATAGTTGTTTCATTGAATATTGTGTTGAATATAGTACGACATTTTATTTTTCTGTTTATTTGCCTCACTGAATATTGTGTCTCTGTGTCTTTCTGCAGTAAGTGGGATTATTGTTCTCACTTCATTGATATTCGGTTTTGATCTTTTATCGCCGAGGGTTTCTCTGTGCTTATACCTCTTAGTCACTTATCTGTGAATTTATTTCAGCTGAATAGCTGAATATTTGAGCTGTTTTGGTTAACTGCCCTATTCCTACATCAACTGTATTACAAGCTGAGATACGTACAAACTTGCAGTGTTAAAATATAGTACTGCATTTCATTTTTCTCTTTATTTGTTTCATTGAATATTGTGTTAAAGATAGTACTGCTTTTTATTTTTCTCTTTATTTATTTGCTTCACTGAATAATGTGATTTCTTTGTCTTCCCGCAGTATGTGGGGGTTATTGTTCTCACTTCATTGATATTCGGTGGTGAACCCTTACCCTAGTGGGTTTCTCTGCATTTTTAAGTCTTAGTCATTTATCTGTGAATTAATTTCTGCTGAATAGCTGAATATTTGAGCTGTTTGGTTAGCTGCTATGTACCTACATCAAGGGGTGGGAGGATGGCATAATGGTTAAGATGTTTACCTTGCAGACACAAGGTACAGGGTTTGATTCTCACATGGGGTAATTGGCTAGGATTAAAATGGCCCACAAGGGCAGTTAGCCTAGTACTAATCTATTAACCTATTAACGTATAACTAGGAATGTCCGATTTGTGAAAAGCAATTACAAGCTGAGATTAGTACAAATTTGCAGTGATAAAATATAGCACTGCCTTTTATTTTTCTGTTTATTTATTTCACTGACTATTGTGATCTCTCTGACTTTCTGCAGTAAGTGGGATTATTGTTCTCACTTCATTATATTTGGTGTTGATCTCTAAGCCTAGAGGATTTCTCTATGCTTATAAGTGTTAGTCACTTATCTGTTAATTGATTTCTGCTGAATAGATGAATATTTGAGCTGTTTGGTTAGCTGCTATATACCTACATCAACTGTATTACAAACGGAGATAAGTACACATTTACAGTGTTAAAAGATAGCACTGCATTTTATTTTTCTCTTTATTTATTTGTTTCATTGAATATTGTGTTAAAGATAGTACTGCATTTTATTTTTCTGTTCATTTGCTTCACTGAATATTGTGATCTCTCTGTCTCTCTGCAGAAAGTGGGAGTTATTGTTCTCACTTTATTGCTATTCGGTGTTGAACCTTTAGCCTAGAGGGTTTCTCTGTGCTCATAAGTCTTAAGCACTTATATGTGAATTCATTTCTGCTGAATAGCTGAATATTTCAGCTGTTTCCTTAGCTGCTGTATACATACATCAACTGTATTACAAGCTGAGATAAGTACAGACTTGCAGTGTTAAAAGATAGTACTGCATTTTATTTTTCTGTTTATTTGTTTGTTTCATTGAATACTGTGTGATGGATAGTACTGCATTATATTTTTATGTTTATTTATTTGTTTCATTGAATATTGTGTTAAGGATAGTACTGCATTTTATTTTTCTGTTTATTAATTTGTTTCCCTGAATATTGTGATCTCTTTGTCTCTCTGCAGTAAGTCCAGGTTATTGTTCTCACTTCATTGATATTCAGTGTTGAACTCTTAGCCTAGAGGGTTTCTCTCTGCTTATAAGTCTTAGTCACTTATCTGTGAATTTATTTCTGTTGAATAGCTGAATATTTGAGCAGTTTGGCTAGGAGCTATATACCTACATCAACTGTATTAGAAGCTGAGATTAATACAAAGTTGCAATGTTAAGAGATAGTACAGCATTTTATTTTTCTGTTTATTTATTTGTTTCATTGAATATTGTGTTCAAGATAGTACTGCATTTTATTTTTCTGTTTATTTTTTTGCTTCACTGAATATTGTGATCTCTCTGTCTCTCTGCACTAAGTGGGAGTTATTGTTCTCACTTCATTGATATTCAGTGTTGAACTCTTAGCCTATATGGTTTCTCGGTACTTTTAAGTCTTAGTCACTTATCTGCAAATTTATTTCTGCGGAATAGCTAATTATTTGAACTTTTTGGTTAGCTGCTACATAAACTATATTACAAGCTGAGATTATACAAACTTGCAGTGTTAAAATATAGTACTGCAGTGCATTTTTCTGTTTATTTATTTGTTTCATTGAATATTGTCATCTCTCTGTCTTTCTGCAGTAAGTGGGAATATTGTTCTCATTTTATTGATATTCTGTGTTGATCTCTTAGCCTACAGCGTTTCTCTGTGCTTATACTTTTTAGTCACTTTTCTGTGAATATATTTCTGCTGAATAGCTGAATATTTCAGCTGTTTGGTTAGCTGCTATAAACCTACATCAACTGTATTACAAGCTAAGTACAAACTTGCAGTGCTAAAAAATAGTACTACATTTTTTCTGTTTATTTATTTGCTTCACTGAATATTGTGATCTCACTGTCTCTCTGCAGTAAGTGGGGGTTATTGTTTTTACTTCATTGATATTCAGTGTTGAACTCTTAGCCTAGAGGGTTTATCAGTGCTTATAAGTCTTAGTCACTTATCTGTGAAATTATTTCTGCTGAATACCTGAATAGTTGAGCTATTTGGTTAGCAACTATGTACCTACAGCAACTGCATTACAAGTTGAGATAAGTACAAACTTGCAGTGTTAAAAGATAATAATGCATTTCATTTTTCAATTTATTTGTTTCATTGAATATTATGTTAAAGATAGTACATTTTATTTTTCTGTTTATTTATTTGCTTCACTGAATGTCATGTCTCTCTGTCTTTCGGCAGTAAGTGGGATTATTCTTCTCACTTCAGTGATATTCGATGTTGACCTCTTATCTGCAAGGGTTTCTCTGTGCTTATACCTCTTAGTCACTTATATGTGAATTTATTTCAGCTGAATAGCTGAATATTTAAGCTGTTTGGTTAGCTGCCATATACATACGTCAACTGTAATACAAGCTGAGATAAGTGCAAATTTGCAGTGTAAAAAGATATTACTGCATTTTATTTATCTGTTTATTTATTTGCTTCACTGAATATTGTGATCTCTCTGTCTCTCTGCAGTAATTGGGGGTTATTGTTCTCATTTCATTGATATTTGGTGTTGAACTCATGACCTAGATGGGTTTCCTTGATGCTTATAAGTCTTAGTCACTTACCTTTAAATTGATTTCTGCTGAATAGCTAAATATTTGAGCTGTTTTGTTAGCTGCTCTATACCTACAGCAACTGTATTACAAGCTAAGTACAAACTTGTGTTAAAAGATAGCACTGCCTCTTATTTTTCGGTTTGTTTGTTTTATTGATTATCATGTTAAAGATAGTACTGCATTTTATTTCTCTGTTTATTTATTTGTTTCATTGAATATTGTGTTAAAGATAGTACTGCATTTTATTTTTCTGTTTATTTATTTGCTTCACTGAATATTGTGATCTCTCTGTCTCTCTGCAGTAAATGGTGGTTATTGTTCTCACTTGATTGATATTCGGTGTTGAACTCTTAGCCTAGAGGGTTTCTCTGTGCTTATACGAATTAGTCACTTATCTTTGAATTGATTTCTGCTGAATAGCTGAATATTTGAGCTGTTTTGTTAGCTGCTATATACCTACATCAACTGTAATGCAAGTTGAGAGAAGTAGAAACTTGCAGTGTTAAAAGATAGCACTGCATTTTATTTTTCTGTTTATTTTTTTGTTTCATTGAATATTGTGTTAAAGATAGTACTGTATTTTATTTTTCTGTTTATTTATTTGCTTCACTGAATATTGTGATCTCTCTGTCTCTCTGCAGTAAGTGGGGGTTATTGTTCTCACTTCATTGATATTCGGTGTTGAACACTTAGCCTAGAGGGTTTCTCTGTGCTTATAAGTCTTTGTCATATATCTGTAAATGTATTTCTGCTGAATAGCTGAATATTTGAGTTGCTTGGTTAGCTGCTATATGCCTACATCAACTGTAGTACAAGCTGAGTGAAGTACAAACTTGCAGTGTTAAAAGATAGTAATTGATTTTATTTTTCTGTTTATTTATTTGTCTCATTGAATATTGCGTTAAGGATAGTACTGCATTTTATTTTTCTATTTATTAATTTGCTTCACTGAGTATTGTGATCTCTCTTTCTTTCTGCAGTAAGTCATGGTTATTATTCTGACATCATTGATATTCAGTGTTGAACTCTTAGTCTAGAGGGTTTCTCTGTGCTTATAAGTCTTAGTCACTTATCTGTGAATTTATTTCTGCTGAATAGATGAATGTTTGAGCTGTTTGGTTAACTTCTATATACCTACATCAGCTGTATTAGAAGGTGAGATAAGTATAATTTTGCAGTGTTAAAAGATAGCATTGCATTTTATTTTTCTGTTTATTTACTTTGCTGAATGTTGTGATCTGTCTATCTCTCTGCAGTAAGTGGGTGTTATTGTTTTCACTTCATTGATATTCAGTTTTGAACTGTTACCCTAGAGGGTTTTTCTGTGCTTATAAGTCTTAGTCACTTATCTGTGAATTTATTTCTGCTGAATAGCTAAATATTTGAGCTGTTTGCTTTGCTGCTATATACCTACATCAACTGTATTACAGTCTGAGATAAGTACAAATAAAACACTTAACAGTCCACAAGGGACTACAAAACCAGATAAGGAAAAAATAAATAAATTTAAAAAACGGACCACCAAGGCAATACGCTGTACTTTATTCGTACCAAATAACTGAGCACTTTCACCAGAATCAAAGTCTGGCTTTTTCATAGTCATCTGGTACAACTCCAAACAAAGTTTAAATAACATTTCCTATTGCCAGTATCAATCAGCTGTGAATAATTACATGACATCATCCAGGTGTATTAGCAGTTTAACCCATACCCATACAAAGCCAAGTTAATAAAAACTCTTTATATACACATATAATACAACTTCATGATATAGCACCTAAACATTAAAATATACATAGTATTAATCTAAAGACATGAAAAATATATACTATAGAAGATGCCAGTATAAATTGTAAAAAACAAAATACAAAATACATTTCATCCTACTTTTAACAATAACCCTAATTTTATTTTAACCTTAAATTTTATTAGCCCTCATTTTTAAAATGGGCATTAAGGTAGTGCTATCATTTAAACCTGTTGAATTGCATGCATTTAATCTTAATTGCCATTGCAATTCCTTTGCTTCTACCTCAGCATTAAAATCCCCCCTCTGCCATGATTCCATATTTTATTTACAACAAAAAACAAAAACTTTTTAAAGTTAACACAGTTTTTGCTGTGTAAATATAGTGCATTATGTTCATTTTTATTTTTAATACATCTTAAGTGCTCAGAGATTCTGTCATGCTCACTGCGAATGGTTTTGCCTACGTAGAACCCATAGCAGGTTGTGCATATTGCCACATATACCAATTTAGTGCTATTACAATTTCATCTATCCGGACAAGAAATCGAAAATTTATAGTCCTTGACACATAGGTAGGGACCATCATTTATAAATCGGCAATACCTACATGTCTCACACTTAGTCGTTAGGGAAACCTTGTGTTTTTTCTCACCTATATTGCTCTGTAGTATATTTTTTAAGTTTTTACTCCTACCATAAACTATTTGTGGTTGTACACCTAACATCTGTTTACTAGTATTGTTTAAACAAAATTTGCATCCATTTCTTAGACATGAAACAATTTGAGGGGCAAGTGGATTGTAACTCAACACAAATACGTCACTTAGCTTCTCATTATCACCCTCAACATGTGTTACCAAAACTGTATTCCTTAATATGGGGGTGTACACTTTGTCCCTTTTTCTCAAAACTTCTTTTTTAACGTTTAATAGTAGCTTCAATGGGTAGCCCCTATCCAAAAACATGCCAATCAATTTGAATATTTCCTCCTTAAAGACTGAATTGTCACTCACCAGCCTTGAGGTCCGCACCATCTGTCCCTTAACTATACCTTTTCTTTGATGGTAAGGATGGCAACTATCAAAATGCAGTATTGAGTTTGAATAGGTCTCCTTTCTATAGATGTTACTACACAGCCCATAGATTGTTTTTTTCAAGTTGATGTCAAGGAAATTTATCTCATTTTGATGCCAAGTGTAAGTAAATTTAAAAATTTAAAAAAGTTTGTCGTACCATTCAAATATTCAATAAATTCACCTATTTTGGTTTCATCACCCCTCCATAAGATGAGTATATCAGCCAAAAATCTGTTGTATAAAAGAGTATTGTCTTTATACTTGGATGAAAATAAAAATTAGTTCTCTCATGAAAGTAACACCAAATTTGAAAAAACTGGAGCACATCTTGCTGCCATCACCACCCCCATCGATTGTTGGTATAACTCACCTTCAAAACTAAGAAAATTATTTTTCAAAACAAGTTCTATGAGCTCAACTAGTACATTTATTTTGGTTTTATTAATCTTTTTGCTATTCAGTAAACTTTCATGGAACATGTTTAAACCTTGGTCATGGGGAATAACTGTGAACAAATTAATGACATCTACTGTTAAGAAAACATAATTAGTTTCATTTTTCACAGTACCCAACCTTTCTAGACAATGCCAGGAGTCTCTTATAATATGTTCAGCCTCCTCTACTACCACCTTTGACCATTTGTCCACATAGGATGCTAAAGGTTCTGTTTTGGAACCACCTGCTGCCACAATTGGCCTAAATGGTGGATTTCAGGTGTCCTTGTGGGTTTTCGGTATACCAAAGATAACCGGTAATGTAATATTTCACTGTCAAATAGTTATACTCACTCTCATCTAACATTCCTTGAAAAAGTGCATCTTGCAAGTATATATCAATGTTAAGGTAGGTCCTATTAACCTCATTTTTAGATGCCCTATAATATGTCTCTTCCTTATTAAGAATGCCATTCATCTTTAAACTGTAATCAATAGCAGCCATAATCATGATTCCACCCCCTTGATCCGGTTTCATAAATCTTGACCACTATTATTAACAAGGTCCTTTAGTATAATTCTTTCTTCATGTGTAAGATTATCACAACATTGACTGTTTTGGTTAAGAATCCTTCTAAAGTCACCCTCTACACTTCTCTCAAGGGCCAATACCTCAGGGTGTAATGGGGGATGAAGGTGCTTCTTCTTTTTAGAGTCAAATTATTGTTAACTGCCTGTTTATTTTGACTCATAGATGAAAAAAGTCTTAAATTCAATTGTCTAGTAAATAATTTTAAATTAATAAGCAAATTGGCAATATCCAGCTGAAAATTTGGCACAAACATAGTTCCCTTACTCAACAGTTTGAAATGCACATCACATAAATTCATCTCTGTGTAGTTATATGTAATAAATCCTTGCTTGGTAACCACATTACAGATCATCTGCCCATTGTTGTGCTCATAATCCATTTCTCCCAATTCAGTAGCCATAGCCTCAGTTAACTGGGCACTACCATTGGAAATGTCACAATCAATATCAAAAGCATTGTTGAATGAAACATCAGTCTCAGTATCAAAAATTTTCAAAATGTCACTAGTAGTAGATACATAACATGGTTCATAGGATGTTTCTTGCATAGATACATTGAAAGATACATTCAGTAATAACCCCTCTGGTTTACCCTCCCAACCCCAAGCATTCCTGTTGTAGGATGTGCTCTGCTGAATGTTCTGGCCTCTTTTATTCTCCCTGTTTAAAAGTTTCTCGGATCTCCTTAACTCTGTCGGCTGATCCAAACAATGAACCTCATTTATCATGTTGCCAAAATCATTGTCAACTTCATTGTTTCTTTCACCCTCATTAAAAACGATGTCATTGTCAAACTGTGCATCACCAAACTGTTTCAACTTAGTACCCACCAGGTAAACACAATTGTCCCTATAATCATTAGTGTCCCTGAGTAATTTTTTTCTGTTTAATGCTCTGGTTCTTTTTAACAAACATTTCAATATTGTTTAAGGCTTTAACATAATTATCTTTGAGTTGTACAAATAGCAAGTCATTAGTAATGCTATTATTCAGCTGAGTAATCTCTTCCTGCAACTTAGACAATTTGGTTTTGTTGTTATGAAATATTCATAACTTCCATACCTGTTTTAGCAAAAAGTGCAGTAAGTTCACAGTAAGCTGGTGTGCCTAGGTCCACCCCCATCGGCTGCTTTCATAGCCTTAGCACTTTCAGCATCTGGTTTAAAGCCAACAATTTAGATAAAAACAAAGTATCTAGTTGTAGAACTCTGTATCTAGTACAAAGCTTCTCGAAACTGGTACTCTGGCTCAGAAGCATCGGCGTCTCCCTTCTCATCTATTGCAGGCCTGAAAATTCCAAATCAGATGAAAAAAAAAACAGTCCTTAAACTCACACTGGAGGGTTTCTCTGTGCTTATAAGTCTTAGTCACTTATCTGTGAATTTATTTCTGCTGAATAACTGAATATTTAAGCTATTTGGTTAGCTGCTATATACGTACATCAACTGTATTACATGCTGAGATAAGTAGAAACTTGCAGTGTTAAAAGATAGTACTCCATTTTACTTTTCTGTTTATTTATTTGTTTCATTTTATATTGTGTTAGAGATAGTACTGCATTTTATTTTTCTGTTTATTTCCTTCACTGAATATTGTGATCTCTCTGTCTCTTGCAGTAAGTGGGGTTATTGTTCTCACTTCATTGATTTTCGGTGTTGAATGCTTAGCCTGGAGGGTTTCTCTGTGCTTATATGTCTTTCTCATATATCTGTGAATTCATTTATGCTGAATTGCTGAATATTTGAGCTGCTTGGTTAGTTATTTACATACATCAACTATATTACAAGCTGAGATAAGGACAGCCTTGCAGTGTTAAAAGACAGTACTGCATTTTATTTTTCTGTTTATTTGTTTCATTGAATATTGTGTTAGGAATAGTACTGCATTTAATTTTTCCATTTATTTATTTGCTTCACTGAATATTGTGATCTCTGTATCTCTCTGCAGTAAGTGGGGGTTATTGTTCTCACATCATTGATATTTGGTGTTGAACTCTTAGCCTAGATGGTTTCTCTGTGCTTATAAGTCTTAGTCACTTATCTGTGAATGTATTTCTGCTGAATAGCTGAATATTTGAGCTGTTTGGTTAGCTGCTATATACTTATAGCAACTGTATTAGAAGCTGAGATAAGTACAAACGTGCAGTGTTAAAAGACAGTACTGTATTTTATTTTTATTTTTATTTATTTGCTTTATTGAATGTTGTAATCTCTCTATCTCTCTGCAGTAAGTGGGGGTTATTGTTTTCACTTCATTGATATTCAGTTTTGAACTCTTAACCTAGAGGGTTTTTCTGTGCTTATAAGTCTTAGTCACTTATCTGTGAATTTATTTCTGCTAAATAGCTGAATATTTGAGCTGTTTGGTGAGCTGCTATATAACTACAACTGTATTACAAGCTGAGATAAGTACAAACTTGCAGCGTTAAAAGATAGTACTGCATTTTATTTTTCTTTTTGTTTATTTGTTTTATATGGTATTGTGTTAAAAATAGAACTGCAGTTTATTTTGATGTTTATTTATTTGCTTCACTGAATATTGTGATATCTCTATCTGCAGTAAGTGGGGGTTATTGTTCTCACTTCATTGATATTCGGTGTTGAACTCTTAGCCTAGAGGGTTCCTCTATGCTTATAAGTGTTAGTCTCTTATATGTGACTTTATTTCTGCTGAATAGCTGAATATTTAAGCTGTTTGGTTAGCAGTTATACACCTACATCAACTGTATTGCAAGCTGAGATAAGCAGAAACTTGCAGTGTTAAAAGATAGCACTGCATTTTATTTTTCTGTTTATTTTCTTCATTGAATATTGTGATCTCTCTGTCTCTCCCCGTAGTAAGTGGGGGTTATTTTTTTCACTTCATTGATATTCGGTGTTGAACTCTTAGCCTAGATTATTTCTCTGTGCTTATACGTCTTTATCATATATCTGTGAATTCATTTCTGCTGAATTGCTGAATATATGAGCTGCTTGGTTAGCTGCTATATACATTCAGGAACTGCATTACAAGCTGAAATAAGTGCAGACTTGCAGTGTTTAAAGATAGTACTGCAATATTTTCTGTTTTTTTATTACTTTCATTGAATATTGTGTTAAGAATAGTACTGCATTTAATTTTTCTGTTTATTTATTTTCTTCACTGAATACTGTGATCTCTCTAATTCTCTGCAGTAAATGGGAATTTTTGTTCTGACATCATTGATATTCGGTGTTGAACTCTTAGCCTAGAGGGTTTATCTGTGCTTATAAGTCTTAGTCACTTACCTGTGAAGTCATTTCTGTGGAATAGCTGAATATTTGAGCTGTTTGGTTAGCTGTGATATACCTATATCAACTGTAGTACAAGCTGAGTGAAGTACAAACTTGCAGTGTTAAAAGACAGTACTGCATTTTATTTTTCTGTTTATTTTTTGTTACATTTAATGTTGTAATCCCTCTATCTGTCTGCAGTAAGTGGGGGTTATTCTTTTCACTTCATTGATATTCAGTTTTGAACTTATAGCCTAGAGGGTTTCTCTGTGCTTATAAGTCTAAGTCACTTATCTGTGAATTTATTTCTGCTGAATAGCTGGATATTTGAGCTGTTTGGTTAGCTGCTAAATACCTACATCAAATGTATTACAAGCTGAGATAAGTTCAAACTTGCAGTGTTAAAAGATTGCACTGCATTTTATTTTTCTGTTTATTTGTTTCCTTGACTATTGGGTTAAAGATAGCACTGCATTTTATTTTTTCCCTTTATTAATTTGCTTCACTGAACATTGTGATCTCTTTATCTCTCTGCAGTAAGTGGGGATTATTGTTCTCACTTCATTGATATTCAGTGTTGAACTCATAGCATAGAGGGCTTCTCAGTGCTTATAAGTCTTAGTCACTTATCTTTGAATTGATTTCTGCTGAATAGCTGAATATTTGAGCTCTTTGCTTAGCTGCTATATACCTGCATCAACTGTATTACAAGCTGAGATAACTACAAACTTGTAGTGTTAAAATATAGTACTGCATTTTATTTTTCTGTTTACTTAATTGCTTCACTGAATATTGTGACCTCTCTGACTCTGTGCAGTAAGATGGAGTTATTGTTCTCTCTTCATTGATAGTTGGTGTTGAACTCTTAGCCTAGAGAGTTTCTCTGTGCTTGTAAGTCTTAGTTACTTATTTGTGAATGTATTTCTGCTGAATAGCTGAATATTTCATTTGTTTGGTTAGCTGCTATATACTTACATCAACTATATTAGAAGATGAGATAAGTACAAACTTGCAGTGTTAAAAGACAGCACTTCATTTTATTTTTCTGTTTATTTGTTTCATGAATATTGTATTAAATATAGTGCTGCATTTGATTTTTCTGTTTATTTTCTTCACCGAATATTGTGATCTCTATCTCTATGCAGTAAGTGGGGGTTATTGTTTTCACTTCATTGATATTTGGTTTTGAACTCTAAGCCTAGAGGGTTTCTCTGTGCTTATAAGTCTTACTCACTTATCTGTGAATTTATTTCTGCTGAATAGCTGAATATTTGAGCTTTTTGGTTAGCTGCTACATACCTACATCGACTATATTACAAGCTGAGATTAGTACAAACTTGCAGTGTTAAAAGAAAGTACTGCATTGCATTTTTCTGTTTATTTATTTGTTTCATTGAATATTGTGTTAACGATAGTACAGCATTTTATTTTCCTGTTTATTTATTTGCTTCACTGTATAGAGTCATCTCTCTGTTTTTTCTGCAGTAAGTGAGATTATTGTTCTCACTTCATTGATATTCGGTGTTGATCTCTTAGCCTACAGGGTTTCTCTGAGCTTATACTTTTTAGTCACTTTTCTGTGAATATATTTCTGCTGAATAGCTGAATATTTGAGCTCTTTGGTTAGCTGCTATATACCTACATCAAGTGTAGTACAAGCTAAAATTAGTACAAACTTAGAGTGTTAAAAGATCGCACTGCATTTTATTTTTCTGTTTATTTATTTGTTTCATTGAATATTGTATTAAACATGGTAATGTATTTTATTTTTCTGTTTCTTTGCTTCACTGAATATTGTGAGATAAGTACAGAGTGGCAGTGTTGATATATAGAACTGCATTTTATTTTTCTCTTTGTTTATTTGTTTCATTGAGAATTGTGTTAAAGATAGTACTGCATTTTATTTTGCTGTTTATATACTTGCTTCACTGAATATTGTGATCTCTCTTTCTTTCTGCAGTAAGTGGGATTATTCTCACTTCATCGATTTTCGTGTATGGATCTCTATACCTAGAAGCTTTCTCTAAGCTTATAAGTGTTAGTCACTTTTCTGTGAATGTATTTCTGCTGAATAGCTAAATATTTGAGCTGTTTGGTTAGCTGCTATATACCTACATCAACTGTATTACAAACTGAGATAAGTACAAACTTACAGTGTTAAAATATAGTACTGCATTTTATTTTTCTGTTTATTTATTTGTTTCATTGAATATTGTGTTAAGGATAGTACAGCATTTTATTTTCCTGTTTATTTATTTGCTTCACTGTATAGAGTCATCTCTCTGTTTTTTCTGCAGTAAGTGAGATTATTGTTCTCACTTCATTGATATTCGGTGTTGATCTCTTATCCTACAGGGTTTCTCTGAGCTTATACTTTTTAGTTACTTTTCTGTGAATATATTTCTGCTGAATAACTGAATATTTGAGCTCTTTGGTTAGCTGCTATATACCTACATCAACTGTATTACAAGCTGAGATAAGTACAAACTTGCAGTGTTAAAAGATAGTACTGCATTTTATTTTTCTGTTTATTTATTTGCTTCACTGAATATTGTGATCTCCCTGTCTCTCTGCAGTAAGTGGGGGTTATTGTTCTCACTTCATTGATATTTGGTGTTGAACTCTTAGCCTAGAGGGTTTCTGTGCTTGTAAAGTCTTAGTCAATTATCTGTGAATTTATTTCAGCTGAATAGCTGAATATTTGAGCTGTTTGGTTAGCAGCTATATACCTACACCAAGTGTAGTACAAGCTAAAATTAGTACAAACTTAGAGTGTTAAAAGATCACACTGCATTTTATTTTTCTGTTTATTTGTTTCATTGAATATTGTATTAAAGATGGTATTGTATTTTATTTTTCTGTTTCTTTGCTTCACTTAATATTGTGATCTCTCTGTCTTTCTGCAGTAAGTGGGTGTTATTGTTCTCACTTCATTGATATTTGGTGTTGCTCTCTAAGCCTAGAGGGTTTCTCTGTGCTTATACCTCTAGTCACTTATATGTGAATGTATTTCTGCTGAATACATGAATATTTGAGCTGTTTACTGGTATATTCCTATATGAACTGTATTACAAGCTGAGATAAATACAAACCTGCAGTGTTTAAAGATAGCATTGCATTGTATTTTTCTGTTTGTTTTGTTGTAAATTGTGTTAAAGATAGTACTGCATTTTATTTTTCTGTTTGTGTATTTGCTTCACTGAATATTGTGATATCTGTGCCTCTCTGCAGTAGGTGGGGGTTATTATTCTGACTTCACTGACATTCGGTGTTGAACTCTAAACCTAGAGGGTTTCTCTGTGCTTATAAGTCTTTGTTACTTGTACGTGAATTACTTCTGCTGAATAGCTGAATATTTGTGCTGTTTCGATAGCTGCTATATACCTAGATCAACTGCATTACAAGCTGAAATAAGTACACACTTGTAGTGTTAAAATACAGTACTGCATTTTATTTTTCTGTTTATTTGTTTCATTGAATATTGTGTTAAAGATAGTACTGCATTTTATTTTTCTATTTAGTAATTTTCTTCACTGAATGTTGTGACCTCTTTCCCTCTCTGCAGTAAGTGGAGGTTATTTTTCTCACTTCATTGATATTTGGTGTTGATCTCTTAGCCTAAAGGGTTTCTCTGTGCTTATACATCTTATTCACTTATCTGTGAATTTATTTCTGCTGAATAGCTGAATATTTGAGCTGCTTGGTTAGCTGTTATATACCTACATCAATTGTATTATAAGTTGAGGTAAGTACAAACTTGTAGTGTTAAAATATACTACTGCATTTTATTTTTCTATTTATTTATTTGTTTGATTGAATAGTGTGTTAAAGATAGTACTGCCTTTTATTTTTCTGTTTAAGTAGTTGATTCACTGAATATTGTGACCTCTCACTGCAGTAAGTGCGGGTTATTGTTCTCACTTCGTTGATATTCGGTGTTGAACTCATAGCTTAGAAAGTTTCTCTGTGCTTATAAGTCTTAGTCACTTATCTGTGAATTTATTTCTGCTGAATAGCTGACTATTTGAGCTGTTTGGTTAGCTGCTATATACCTACATCAACTGTATTACAAGCTGAGATAAGTACAAACCTTCTCTGTTAAAAGATACTACTGCATTTTATTTTTCTCTTTATTTATTTGCTTCATTGAATACTGTGTTAAAGATAGTACTGCAGTTTATTTTGCTGTTTATTTATTTGCTTCACTGAATATTGTGACCTCATTGTCTGCAGTAAGTGGGGGTTACTGTTCTTGCTGCATTGATATTCATTGTTGAACTCTTAGCCTAGAAGGTTCCTCTGTGCTTATAAGTGTTAGTCTCTTATCTGTGAATTTATTTCTGCTGAATAGCTGAACATTACGTTGTTTGGTTAGCTGTTATATACCTACATCAACTGCATTATAAGCTGAGATAAGCAGAAGCTTGCAGTGTTAAAAGATAACACTGCATTTTATTTTTCTGTTTATTTATTTGCTTCATTGAATATTGTGATCTCTGCCTCTCTGTAGTAAGTGGGGGTTGTTTTTTTTCACTTCATTGATATTCGGTGTTGAATTCTTAGCCTAGAGAGTTTCTCTGTGCTTATAAGTCTTTATCATATATGCATGAATTCCTTTCTGCTTAATTGCAGAATATTTGAGCTGCTTGGTTTGCTGCTATATACATACAGCAACTGCATTACTAACTGAAATAAGTACAGACTTGCAGTGTTAAAAGATAGTTCTGCATTTTATTTTTTTGTTTATATGTTTCATTGAATATTGTAAGGATAGTACTGCATTTTATTTTTCTGTTTATTCATTTCCTTCACTGAATATTGTGATCCCTCTGTCTCTCTGCAGTAAGTCCAGGTTATTTATTTCACTTCATTGGTATTCAGTGTTGAACTCTTAGCCTAAGGAGTTACTCTGTGCTTATAAGTCTTAGTTATTTATCTGTGAATTTATTTTCTGCTGAATAGCTGAATATTTCAGTTGTTTGGTTAGCTGCTATATACCTACATCAACCTTATTAGAAGCTGATATAAGTACAAACTTGCAGTTTTAAAAGATAGTGCTGCATTTTATTTTTCTGTTTATTTGTTTCATGAATATTGTATTAAAGATAATGTTGTGTTTGATTTTTCTGTTTATTTTCTTCACTGAATATTGTGATCTCTCTATCTCTATGCAGTAAGTGGGGGTTGTTGTTCTCACTTCATTGATATTCGGTGTTGAACTCTTAGCCTAGAGAGTTTCTCTGTGCTTATAAGTCTTAGTCAGTTATCCTTTAATTTATTTATGCTGAATAGCTGAATATTTGAACCGTAAATACCTACATCAACTGTATTACAAGCTGAAATAAGTACAGACTTGCAGTGTTAAAAGATGGTACTTCATTTTATTTTTCTGTCTATTTATTTGTTTCATTGAGTATTGTGTTAAAGATAGTACTGCATTTTATTTTGCTGTTTATTTAATTGCTTCCCCGAATATTGTGATCTCTTTGTGTGTCTGCACTAAGTGGGGGTTATTGTTCTCACTTTATTGATATTCGGTGTTGAACTCTTAGACTAGAGGGATCCTCTTTGCTTATAAGTGTTAGTCACTTATCTGTGAATTTATTTCTGATGAATAGCTGAATATTTAAACTGTTTGGTTAGCTGCTATATACCTGCATCAACTCTATTACAAGCTGAGATAAGTACAAACTTAAAGTGCTAAAAGGTAGTACTACATTTTATTTTTCTGTTTATTTGCTTCACTGAATATTTTGGTTTCTCTTTCTCTGCAGTAAGTGGGTTTATTGTTCTAACTTCAATGATATTTGGTGTTGAACTCTTAGCCTTGAGGGTTTTTCTGTGCTTATAATTCTTAGTCACTTATCTGTGAATTTATTTCTGCTGATTAGCTGAATATTTGAGCAGTTTGGTTAGCTGATGTATACCTACATTAGCTGTATTACAAGTTGAGATAAGTACAGAGTGGCAGTGTTGATAGATAGAACTGCATTTTATTTTTCTCTTTGTTTATTTGTTTCATTGAGAATTGTGTTAAAGATAGTACTGCATTTTATTTTGCTGTTTATTTATTTCCTTCACTGAATATATTGATCTCTCTGTCTCTCTACAGTAAGTGGGGATTATTGTTCTCACTTCATGGATATTTGGTGTTGAACTCATAGCATAGAGGGCTTCTCAGTGCTTATAAGTCTTAGTCACTTATCTTTGAATTGATTTCTGCTGAATAGCTGAATATTTGAGCTCTTTGCTTAGCTGCTATATACCTGCATCAACTGTATTACAAGCTGAGATAAGTACAAACTTGTAGTGTTAAAAGATAGTACTGCATTTTATTTTTCTGTTTACTTAATTGCTTCACTGAATATTGTGACCTCTCTGTCTCTGTGCAGTAAGATGGAGTTATTGTTCTCTCTTCACTGATAGTTGGTGTTGAACTCTTAGCCTGGAGGGTTTCTCTGTTCCTATAAGTCTTAGTCACTTAGATGTGATATAATTTCTGCTGAAAAGCTGAATATTTGAGCTGTTTGGTTAGCTGGTATATACCTACATCTATGGTATTACAAGCTGAGAGAAGTGCAAACTTGCAGTGTTAAAAGACAGTACTGCATTTTATATTTCTGTTTATATATTTCATTGAATATTGTAAGGATAGTACTGCATTTTATTTTTCTGTTTATTAATTTCCTTCACTGAATATTGTGATCCTTATGTCTCTCTGCAGTAAGTCTGGGTTATTGATTTCACTTCATTGGTATTCAGTATTGAACTCATAGCCTAGAGAGTTTCTCTGTGCTTATAAGTCTTAGTTACTTATTTGTGAATGTATTTCTGCTGAATAGCTGAATATTTCATTTGTTTGGTTAGCTGCTATATACTTACATCAACTATATTAGAAGATGAGATAAGTACAAACTTGCAGTGTTAAAAGATAGCCCTTCATTTTATTTTTCTGTTTATTTGTTTCATGAATATTGTATTAAAGATAGTGCTGCATTTGATTTTTCTGTTTATTTTCTTCACCGAATATTGTGATCTCTATCCCTATGCAGTAAGTGGGGGTTATTGTTTTCACTTCATGGATATTCAGTTTTGAACTCTAAGCCTAGAGGGTTTCTCTGTGCTTATAAGTCTTACTCACTTATCTGTGAATTTATTTCTGCTGAATAGCTGAATATTTGAGCTTTTTGGTTAGCTGCTACATACCTAAATCAACTATATTACAAGCTGAGATTAGTACAAACTTGCAGTGTTAAAAGAAAGTACTGCATTGCATTTTTCTGTTTATTTATTTGTTTCATTGAATATTGTGTTAAGGATAGTACAGCATTTTATTTTCCTGTTTATTTATTTGATTCACTGTATAGAGTCATTTCTCTGTTTTTTCTGCAGTAAGTGAGATTATTGTTCTCACTTCATTGATATTCGGTGTTGATCTCTTAGCCTACAGGGTGTCTCTGAGCTTATACTTTTTAGTCACTTTTCTGTGAATATATTTCTGCTGAATAACTGAATATTTGAGCTCTTTGGTTAGCTGCTATATACCTACATCAACTGTATTACAAACTGAGATAAGTACAAACTTGCAGTGTTAAAAGATAGTACTGCATTTTATTTTTCTGTTTATTTATTTGCTTCACTGAATATTGTGATCTTCCTGTCTCTCTACAGTAAGTGGGGGTTATTGTTCTCACTTCATTGATATTTGGTGTTGAACTCTTAGCCTAGATGGTTTCTGTGCTTGTAAAGTCTTAGTCAATTATCTGTGAATTTATTTCTGCTGAATAGCTGAATATTTGAGCTGTTTGGTTAGCAGCTATATCCCTACATCAAGTGTAGTACAAGCTAAAATTAGTACAAACTTAGAGTGTTAAAAGATCGCACTGCATTTTATTTTTCTGTTTATTTATTTGTTTCATTGAATATTGTATTAAAGATGGTATTGTATTTTATTTTTCTGTTTCTTTGCTTCACTGAATATTGTGATCTCTCTGTCTTTCTGTAGTAAGTGGGTGTTATTGTTCTCACTTCATTGATATTTGGTGTTGATCTCTAAGCCTAGAGGGTTTCTCTGTGCTTATACCTCTAGTCACTTACATGTGAATGTATTTCTGCTGAATACATGAATATTTGAGCTGTTTACTGGTATATTCCTATATGAACTGTATTACAAGCTTAGATAAATACAAACCTGCAGTGTTTAAAGATAGCATTGCATTGTATTTTTCTGTTTGTGTATTTGCTTCACTGAATATTGTGATATCTGTGCCTCTCTGCAGTAGGTGGGGGTTATTGTTCTGACTTCATTGACATTCGGTGTTGAACTCTAAACCTAGAGGGTTTCTCTGTGCTTATAAGTCTTTGTTACTTGTATGTGAATTACTTCTGCTGAATAGCTGAATATTTGTGCTGTTTCGATAGCTGCTATATACCTAGATCAACTGTATTACAAGTTGAGATAAGTACACACTTGTAGTGTTAAAATACAGTACTGCATTTTATTTTTCTGTTTATTTGTTTCATTGAATATTGTGTTAAAGATAGTACTGCATTTTATTTTTCTATTTAGTTATTTTCTTCACTGAATGTTGTGACCTCTTTGCCTCTCTGCAGTAAGTGGAGGTTATTTTTCTCACTTCATTAATATTTGGTGTTGATCTCTTAGCCTAAAGGGTTTCTCTGTGCTTATACATCTTATTCACTTATCTGTGAATTTATTTCTGCTGAATAGCTGAATATTTGAGCTGCTTGGTTAGCTGTTATATACCTACATCAATTGTATTAGAAGTTGAGGTAAGTACAAACTTGTAGTGTTAAAATATACTACTGCATTTTATTTTTCTATTTATTTATTTGTTTGATTGAATAGTGTGTTAAAGATAGTACTGCCTTTTATTTTTCTGTTTAAGTAGTTGATTCACTGAATATTGTGACCTCTCACTGCAGTAAGTGCGGGTTATTGTTCTCACTTCATTGATATTCGGTGTTGAACTCTTAGCTTAGAAGGTTTCTCTGTGCTTATAAGTCTTAGTCACTTATCTGTGAATTTATTTCTGCTGAATAGCTGACTATTTGAGCTGTTTGGTTAGCTGCTATACACCTACATCAACTGTATTACAAGCTGAGATAAGTACAAACTTTCTCTGTTAAAAGATACTACTGCATTTTATTTTTCTCTGTATTTATTTGCTTCATTGAATACTGTGTTAAAGATAGTACTGCGGTTTATTTTGCTGTTTATTTATTTGCTTCACTGAATATTGTGATCTCACTGTCTGCAGTAAGTGGGGGTTATTGATCTCACTGCATTGATATTCATTGTTGAACTCTTAGCCTAGAAGGTTCCTCTATGCTTATAAGTGTTAGTTTCTTATCTGTGAATTTATTTCTGCTGAATAGCTGAATATTACGTTGTTTGGTTAGCTGTTATATACCTACATCAACTGTATTGTAAGCTGAGATAAGCAGAAGCTTGCAGTGTTAAAAGATAACACTGCATTTTATTTTTCTGTTTATTTATTTGCTTCATTGAATATTGTGATCTCTCTGCCTCTCTGTAGTAAGTGGGGTTATTTTTTTCACTTCATTGATATTCGGTGCTGAATTCTTAGCCTAGAGAGTTTCTCTGTGCTTATAAGTCTTTATCATATATGCATGAATTCCTTTCTGCTTAATTGCAGAATATTTGAGCTGCTTGGTTTGCTGCTATATACATACAGCAACTGCATTACTAACTGAAATAAGTACAGACTTGCAGTGTTAAAGGATAGTACTGCATTTTATTTTTTTGTTTATATGTTTCATTGAATATTGTAAGGATAGTACTGCATTTTATTTTTCTGTTTATTGATTTCCTTCACTGAATATTGTGATCCCTCTGTCTCTGTGCAGTAAGTCCGGGTTATTTATTTCACTTCATTGGTATTCAGTGTTGAACTCTTAGCCTAAGGAGTTACTCTGTGCTTATAAGTCTTAGTTATTTATCTGTGAATTTATTTCTGCTGAATAGCTGAATATTTCAGTTGTATGGTTAGCTGCTATATACCTACATCAACCTTATTAGAAGCTGATATAAGTACAAACTAGCAGTTTTAAAAGATAGTACTGCATTTTATTTTTCTGTTTATTTGTTTCATGAATATTGTATTAAAGATAATGCTGCATTTGATTTTTCTGTTTATTTTCTTCACTGAATATTGTGATCTCTCTATCTCTATGCAGTAAGTGGGGGTTGTTGTTCTCACTTCATTGATATTCGGTGTTGAACTCTTAGCCTAGAGAGTTTCTCTGTGCTTATAAGTCTTAGTCAGTTATCCTTTAATTTATTTATGCTGAATAGCTGAATATTTGAACCGTTTGGTTAGCTGCTATATACCTACATCAACTGTATTACAAGCTGAAATAAGTACAGACTTGCAGTGTTAAAAGATGGTACTTCATTTTATTTTTCTGTTTGTTTATTTATTTCATTGAATATTGTGTTAAAGATAGTACTGCATTTTATTTTGCTGTTTATTTAATTGCTTCACTGAATATTGTGATCTCTCTGTGTGTCTGCACTAAGTGGGTTATTGTTCTCACTTTATTGATATTCTGTGTTGAACTTTTAGACTAGAGGGATCCTCTATGCTTATAAGTGTTAGTCACTTATCTCTGAATTTATTTCTGATGAATAGCTGAATATTTAAGCTGTTTGGTTAGCTGCTATATACCTACATCAACTCTATTACAAGCTGAGATAAGTACAAACTTGCAGTGCTAAAAGATAGTACTACATTTTATTTTTCTGTTTATTTGCTTCACTGAATATTGTGATTTCTCTCTCTCTGCAGTAAGTGGGTTTATTGTTCTAACTTCAATGATATTTGGTGTTGAACTCTTAGCCTTGAGGGTTTTTCTGTGCTTATAATTCTTAGTCACTTATCTGTGAATTTATTTCTGCTGATTAGCTGAATATTTGAGCAGTTTGGTTAGCTGCTGTATACCTACATCAGCTGTATTATAAGTTGAGATAAGTACAGAGTGGCAGTGTTGATAGATAGAACTGCATTTTATTTTTCTCTTTGTTTATTTGTTTCATTGAGAATTGTGTTAAAGATAGTACTGCATTTTATTTTGCTGTTTATTTATTTCCTTCACTGAATATATTGATCTCTCTGTCTCTCTACAGTAAGTGGGGATTATTGTTCTCACTTCATGGATATTCGGTGTTGAACTCATAGCCTAGAGGGTTTCTCTGTGCTTATAAGTATTTGTCATATATCTGTGAATTAATTTCTGCTGAATTCCTGAATATTTGAGCTGCTTGGTTAGCTGTTATATACATACATCAAGTGTATTACCAGCTGAGATAAGGACAGACTTGCAGTGTTAAAGATAGTACTGCATTTTATTTTTCTGTTTATTTATTTGTTTCATTGAATATTGTGTTAGGAATTGTACTGCATTTTATGTTTCTCTTTATTTATTTGCTTCACTGAATATTGTGATCTCTCTATCTCTCTGCAGTAAGTGGGGGTTATTGTTCTCAATTGATATTCAGTTTTGAACTCTTAGCCTAGATGGTTTCTCTGTGCTTATAAGTCTTAGTCACTCATCTGTGAATACATTTTTGCTGAATATTTGAAGATTTGAGCTGTTTGGTTAGCTGCTATATACCTGCTTCATCTGTATTACAAGCTGAGATAAGTTCAAACTTGCAGTGTTAAAAGATAGTACTGCATTGTTTTGTGATTTTTTCATTGACTAATGGGTTAAAGATAGCACTGCATTTTATTTTTCTGTTTATTTATTTGCTTCACTGAATATTGTGATCTCTCTGTCTCTGCAGTAAGTGGGGTTTTGTTCTCACTTCATTGATATTCCGTGTTGAACTCATAGCCTAGAGGATTTTGCAGTGCTTATAAGTCTTAGTCACTTATCCTTGAATGTATTTATGCTGAATAGCTGAATATTTGAACCGTTTGGTTAGCTGCTATATACCTACATCAACTGTATTACAAGCTGAAATAAGTAAAAACTTGCAGTGTTAAAAGATGGCACTTTATTTTATTTTTCTGTTTGTTTATTTATTTCATTGAGTATTGTGTTAAAGATAGTACTGCATTTTATTTTGCTGTTTATTTATTTGCTTCACTGAATATTGTGATCTCTCTGTGTGTCTGCACTAAGTGGGGGTTATTGCTCTCACTTTATTGATATTCAGTGTTGAACTCTTAGACTAGGGGGATCTTCTATGCTTATAAGTGTTAGTCACTTATCTGTGAATTTATTTCTGATGACTAGCTGAATATTTAAGCTGTTTGGTTGGCTGCAATATACCTACATCAACTCTATTACAAGCTGAGATAAGTACAAACTTGCAGTGCTAAAAGATAGTACTACATTTTATTTTTCTGTTTATTTGCTTCACTGAATATTGTGATTTCTCTCTCTCTCTCTGCAGTATGTGGGGGTTATTGTTCTAACTTCAATGATATTTGGTGTTGAACTCTTAGCCTAGAGGGTTTTTCTATACTTATAATTCTTAGTCACTTATCTGTGAATTTATTTCTGCTGATTAGCTGAATATTTGAGCAGTTTGGTTAGCTGCTGTATACCTACATCAGCTGTATTACAAGTTGAGATAAGTACAGAGTGGCAGTGTTGATAGATAGAACTGCATTTTATTTTTCTCTTTGTTTATTTGTTTCATTGAGAATTGTGTTAAAGATAGTACTGCATTTTATTTTGCTTTTATGTATTTGCTTCACTGAATATTGTGATCTCTCTTTCTTTCTGCAGTAAGTGGGATTATTCTCACTTCATCAATTGTCAGTATGGATCTCTAAACCTAGAGGCTTTCTCTAAGCTTATAAGTGTTAGTCACTTATCTGTGAATGTATTTCTGCTGAATAGCTGAATATTGGAGCTGTTTGGTTAGCTGCTATATACCTACATCAACTGTATTACAAACTGAGATAAGTACAAACTTACAGTGTTAAAAGATAGTACTGCATTTTATTTTACTGTTTATTTATTTGTTTCATTGAATATTGTGTTAAAGATATTACTGCATTTTATTCTTCTGTTTATTTATTTGTTCACTGAATACTTTGATCGCTCTGTCTCTCTGCAGTGAGTGGGAGTTATTGTTCTTACTTCATTGATATTCGGTGTTGAACTTTTAGCCTAGAGGGTTTCTCTGTGCTTATAAGTCCAAGGCACTTTTCTCTGAAATCATTTCTGCTGAATAGCTGAATATTTGAGCTGTTTCTTTAGCTGCTGTATAGATACACCAACTGTATTACAAGCTGAGATAAGTACAGACTTGCAGTGTTAAAAGATAGTACTGCATTTTAATTTTCTCGTTATTTGTTTCATTGAATACTGTGTGATGGATAGTACTGCATTTTATTTTTCTGTTTATTTATTTGTTTCATTGAATATTGTGTTAAGGGTAGTACTGCATATTATTTTTCTGTTTATTAATTTGTTTCACTGAATATTGCGATCTCTCTGTCTCTCTGCAGTAAGTCCAGGTTATTGTTCTCATTTCATTGATACAGTGATGAAATCTTAGCCTACAGGGTTTCAATATGCATATACGTCTTAGTCACTAATCTGTGAAATTATTTCGGTTGAATAGCTGAATATTTGTGCTGTTTGCTTAACTGCTCTATACCTACATCAACTGTGTTAGAAGCTGAGATTAATACCAAGTATCAGTATTGAAAGATAGTACAGCATTTTATTTTTCTGTTTATTTGTTTCATTGAATATTGTGTTCAAGATAGTACTGCATTTTTTCTGTTCATTTATTTGCTTCACTGAATATTGTGATCTCTCTGTCTCTCTGCAGTAAGTGGTGGTTATTGTTCTGACTTCATTGATATTCGGTGTTGAACTCAGCCTAGAGGGTTTCTCTGTATTTATAAGCCTTAGTCACTTATCTGCGAATTTATTTCTGTGAATAGCTGAATATTTGGTATTTTTTGGTTTGCTGCTATATATCTACATCAACTATATTACAAGCTGAGATTAGTACAAACTTTCATTGTTAAAAGATAGTACTGCATTTTATTTCTCTGTTAATTTATTTGTTTTATGAATATTGTGTTGAAGATAGCACTGCATTTTATTTTTCTGCTTATTTGCTTCACTGAACATTGTGATCTCTCTCTGTCTCTCTGCCATAAGTGGGGTTATTAATGTCACTTCACTGATATTTGGTATTGAACTCACAACCTAGAGGTATAAGGCTTAGTCATAGTCACTTATCTTTGAATTGATGTCTGCTGAATAGCTGAATATTTCAGCTGTTTGGTTAGCTGTTATATAACTACATCAACTGAATTAGAAGCTAAGATAAGTACAAACTTCTAATGTTAAAAGATATTACTACATTTTATTTTTCTATTTATTTTTTGTTTCATTGACTGGTGTGTTAAAGATAGTACTGCATTTAATTTTTCTGTTTATTTGTCTCACTGAACATTGTGATCTCTCTGTCTCTCTGCACTAAGTGGGGTTATTCTTTTCAGTTCATTGACATTCGGTGTTGAACTCATAGCCTAAAGGGTTTCTCTGTGCTTATACATCTTAGTCACTTATCTGTGAATTTATTTCTGCTGAATAGCTGAATATTTGAGCTGCTTGGTTAGCTGTTATATACCTACATCAATTGTATTAGAAGTTGAGGTAAGTACAAACTTGTAGTGTTAAAATATACTACTGCATTTTATTTTTCTATTTATTTATTTGTTTGATTGAATAGTGTGTTAAAGATAGTACTGCCTTTTATTTTTCTGTTTAAGTAGTTGATTCACTGAATATTGTGACCTCTCACTGCAGTAAGTGCGGGTTATTGTTCTCACTTCATTGATATTCGGTGTTGAACTCTTAGCTTAGAAGGTTTCTCTGTGCTTATAAGTCTTAGTCACTTATCTGTGAATTTATTTCTGCTGAATAGCTGACTATTTGAGCTGTTTGGTTAGCTGCTATACACCTACATCAACTGTATTACAAGCTGAGATAAGTACAAACTTTCTCTGTTAAAAGATACTACTGCATTTTATTTTTCTCTGTATTTATTTGCTTCATTGAATACTGTGTTAAAGATAGTACTGCGGTTTATTTTGCTGTTTATTTATTTGCTTCACTGAATATTGTGATCTCACTGTCTGCAGTAAGTGGGGGTTATTGATCTCACTGCATTGATATTCATTGTTGAACTCTTAGCCTAGAAGGTTCCTCTATGCTTATAAGTGTTAGTTTCTTATCTGTGAATTTATTTCTGCTGAATAGCTGAATATTACGTTGTTTGGTTAGCTGTTATATACCTACATCAACTGTATTGTAAGCTGAGATAAGCAGAAGCTTGCAGTGTTAAAAGATAACACTGCATTTTATTTTTCTGTTTATTTATTTGCTTCATTGAATATTGTGATCTCTCTGCCTCTCTGTAGTAAGTGGGGGTTATTTTTTTCACTTCATTGATATTCGGTGCTGAATTCTTAGCCTAGAGAGTTTCTCTGTGCTTATAAGTCTTTATCATATATGCATGAATTCCTTTCTGCTTAATTGCAGAATATTTGAGCTGCTTGGTTTGCTGCTATATACATACAGCAACTGCATTACTAACTGAAATAAGTACAGACTTGCAGTGTTAAAGGATAGTACTGCATTTTATTTTTTTGTTTATATGTTTCATTGAATATTGTAAGGATAGTACTGCATTTTATTTTTCTGTTTATTGATTTCCTTCACTGAATATTGTGATCCCTCTGTCTCTGTGCAGTAAGTCCGGTTATTTATTTCACTTCATTGGTATTCAGTGTTGAACTCTTAGCCTAAGGAGTTACTCTGTGCTTATAAGTCATAGTTATTTATCTGTGAGTTTATTTCTGCTGAATAGCTGAATATTTCAGTTGTATGGTTAGCTGCTATATACCTACATCAACCTTATTAGAAGCTGATATAAGTACAAACTAGCAGTTTTAAAAGATAGTACTGCATTTTATTTTTCTGTTTATTTGTTTCATGAATATTGTATTAAAGATAATGCTGCATTTGATTTTTCTGTTTATTTTCTTCACTGAATATTGTGATCTCTCTATCTCTATGCAGTAAGTGGGGGTTGTTGTTCTCACTTCATTGATATTCGGTGTTGAACTCTTAGCCTAGAGAGTTTCTCTGTGCTTATAAGTCTTAGTCAGTTATCCTTTAATTTATTTATGCTGAATAGCTGAATATTTGAACCGTTTGGTTAGCTGCTATATACCTACATCAACTGTATTACAAGCTGAAATAAGTACAGACTTGCAGTGTTAAAAGATGGTACTTCATTTTATTTTTCTGTTTGTTTATTTATTTCATTGAATATTGTGTTAAAGATAGTACTGCATTTTATTTTGCTGTTTATTTAATTGCTTCACTGAATATTGTGATCTCTCTGTGTGTCTGCACTAAGTGGGGGTTATTGTTCTCACTTTATTGATATTCTGTGTTGAACTTTTAGACTAGAGGGATCCTCTATGCTTATAAGTGTTAGTCACTTATCTCTGAATTTATTTCTGATGAATAGCTGAATATTTAAGCTGTTTGGTTAGCTGCTATATACCTACATCAACTCTATTACAAGCTGAGATAAGTACAAACTTGCAGTGCTAAAAGATAGTACTACATTTTATTTTTCTGTTTATTTGCTTCACTGAATATTGTGATTTCTCTCTCTCTGCAGTAAGTGGGTTTATTGTTCTAACTTCAATGATATTTGGTGTTGAACTCTTAGCCTTGAGGGTTTTTCTGTGCTTATAATTCTTAGTCACTTATCTGTGAATTTATTTCTGCTGATTAGCTGAATATTTGAGCAGTTTGGTTAGCTGCTGTATACCTACATCAGCTGTATTATAAGTTGAGATAAGTACAGAGTGGCAGTGTTGATAGATAGAACTGCATTTTATTTTTCTCTTTGTTTATTTGTTTCATTGAGAATTGTGTTAAAGATAGTACTGCATTTTATTTTGCTGTTTATTTATTTCCTTCACTGAATATATTGATCTCTCTGTCTCTCTACAGTAAGTGGGGATTATTGTTCTCACTTCATGGATATTCGTGTTGAACTCATAGCCTAGAGGGTTTCTCTGTGCTTATAAGTATTTGTCATATATCTGTGAATTAATTTCTGCTGAATTCCTGAATATTTGAGCTGCTTGGTTAGCTGTTATATACATACATCAAGTGTATTACCAGCTGAGATAAGGACAGACTTGCAGTGTTAAAGATAGTACTGCATTTTATTTTTCTGTTTATTTATTTGTTTCATTGAATATTGTGTTAGGAATTGTACTGCATTTTATGTTTCTCTTTATTTATTTGCTTCACTGAATATTGTGATCTCTCTATCTCTCTGCAGTAAGTGGGGGTTATTGTTCTCAATTGATATTCAGTTTTGAACTCTTAGCCTAGATGGTTTCTCTGTGCTTATAAGTCTTAGTCACTCATCTGTGAATACATTTTTGCTGAATATTTGAAGATTTGAGCTGTTTGGTTAGCTGCTATATACCTGCTTCATCTGTATTACAAGCTGAGATAAGTTCAAACTTGCAGTGTTAAAAGATAGTACTGCATTGTTTTGTGATTTTTTCATTGACTAATGGGTTAAAGATAGCACTGCATTTTATTTTTCTGTTTATTTATTTGCTTCACTGAATATTGTGATCTCTCTGTCTCTCTGCAGTAAGTGGGGGTTTTGTTCTCACTTCATTGATATTCGGTGTTGAACTCATAGCCTAGAGGATTTTGCAGTGCTTATAAGTCTTAGTCACTTATCCTTGAATGTATTTATGCTGAATAGCTGAATATTTGAACCGTTTGGTTAGCTGCTATATACCTACATCAACTGTATTACAAGCTGAAATAAGTACAAACTTGCAGTGTTAAAAGATGGCACTTTATTTTATTTTTCTGTTTGTTTATTTATTTCATTGAGTATTGTGTTAAAGATAGTACTGCATTTTATTTTGCTGTTTATTTATTTGCTTCACTGAATATTGTGATCTCTCTGTGTGTCTGCACTAAGTGGGGGTTATTGCTCTCACTTTATTGATATTCAGTGTTGAACTCTTAGACTAGGGGGATCTTCTATGCTTATAAGTGTTAGTCACTTATCTGTGAATTTATTTCTGATGACTAGCTGAATATTTAAGCTGTTTGGTTGGCTGCAATATACCTACATCAACTCTATTACAAGCTGAGATAAGTACAAACTTGCAGTGCTAAAAGATAGTACTACATTTTATTTTTCTGTTTATTTGCTTCACTGAATATTGTGATTTCTCTCTCTCTCTCTGCAGTATGTGGGGGTTATTGTTCTAACTTCAATGATATTTGGTGTTGAACTCTTAGCCTAGAGGGTTTTTCTATACTTATAATTCTTAGTCACTTATCTGTGAATTTATTTCTGCTGATTAGCTGAATATTTGAGCAGTTTGGTTAGCTGCTGTATACCTACATCAGCTGTATTACAAGTTGAGATAAGTACAGAGTGGCAGTGTTGATAGATAGAACTGCATTTTATTTTTCTCTTTGTTTATTTGTTTCATTGAGAATTGTGTTAAAGATAGTACTGCATTTTATTTTGCTTTTTATGTATTTGCTTCACTGAATATTGTGATCTCTCTTTCTTTCTGCAGTAAGTGGGATTATTCTCACTTCATCAATTGTCAGTATGGATCTCTAAACCTAGAGGCTTTCTCTAAGCTTATAAGTGTTAGTCACTTATCTGTGAATGTATTTCTGCTGAATAGCTGAATATTGGAGCTGTTTGGTTAGCTGCTATATACCTACATCAACTGTATTACAAACTGAGATAAGTACAAACTTACAGTGTTAAAAGATAGTACTGCATTTTATTTTACTGTTTATTTATTTGTTTCATTGAATATTGTGTTAAAGATATTACTGCATTTTATTCTTCTGTTTATTTATTTGCTTCACTGAATACTTTGATCGCTCTGTCTCTCTGCAGTGAGTGGGAGTTATTGTTCTTACTTCATTGATATTCGGTGTTGAACTTTTAGCCTAGAGGGTTTCTCTGTGCTTATAAGTCCAAGGCACTTTTCTCTGAAATCATTTCTGCTGAATAGCTGAATATTTGAGCTGTTTCGTTAGCTGCTGTATAGATACACCAACTGTATTACAAGCTGAGATAAGTACAGACTTGCAGTGTTAAAAGATAGTACTGCATTTTAATTTTCTCGTTATTTGTTTCATTGAATACTGTGTGATGGATAGTACTGCATTTTATTTTTCTGTTTATTTATTTGTTTCATTGAATATTGTGTTAAGGGTAGTACTGCATATTATTTTTCTGTTTATTAATTTGTTTCACTGAATATTGCGATCTCTCTGTCTCTCTGCAGTAAGTCCAGGTTATTGTTCTCATTTCATTGATACAGTGATGAAATCTTAGCCTACAGGGTTTCAATATGCATATACGTCTTAGTCACTAATCTGTGAAATTATTTCGGTTGAATAGCTGAATATTTGTGCTGTTTGCTTAACTGCTCTATACCTACATCAACTGTGTTAGAAGCTGAGATTAATACCAAGTATCAGTATTGAAAGATAGTACAGCATTTTATTTTTCTGTTTATTTGTTTCATTGAATATTGTGTTCAAGATAGTACTGCATTTTTTTCTGTTCATTTATTTGCTTCACTGAATATTGTGATCTCTCTGTCTCTCTGCAGTAAGTGGTGGTTATTGTTCTGACTTCATTGATATTCGGTGTTGAACTCAGCCTAGAGGGTTTCTCTGTATTTATAAGCCTTAGTCACTTATCTGCGAATTTATTTCTGCGGAATAGCTGAATATTTGGTATTTTTTGGTTTGCTGCTATATATCTACATCAACTATATTACAAGCTGAGATTAGTACAAACTTTCATTGTTAAAAGATAGTACTGCATTTTATTTCTCTGTTAATTTATTTGTTTTTATGAATATTGTGTTGAAGATAGCACTGCATTTTATTTTTCTGCTTATTTGCTTCACTGAACATTGTGATCTCTCTCTGTCTCTCTGCCATAAGTGGGGGTTATTAATGTCACTTCACTGATATTTGGTATTGAACTCACAACCTAGAGGTATAAGGCTTAGTCATAGTCACTTATCTTTGAATTGATGTCTGCTGAATAGCTGAATATTTCAGCTGTTTGGTTAGCTGTTATATAACTACATCAACTGAATTAGAAGCTAAGATAAGTACAAACTTCTAATGTTAAAAGATATTACTACATTTTATTTTTCTATTTATTTTTTGTTTCATTGACTGGTGTGTTAAAGATAGTACTGCATTTAATTTTTCTGTTTATTTGTCTCACTGAACATTGTGATCTCTCTGTCTCTCTGCACTAAGTGGGGGTTATTCTTTTCAGTTCATTGACATTCGGTGTTGAACTCATAGCCTAAAGGGTTTCTCTGTGCTTATACATCTTAGTCACTTATCTGTGAATTTATTTCTGCTGAATAGCTGAATATTTGAGCTGCTTGGTTAGCTGTTATATACCTACATCAATTGTATTAGAAGTTGAGGTAAGTACAAACTTGTAGTGTTAAAATATACTACTGCATTTTATTTTTCTATTTATTTATTTGTTTGATTGAATAGTGTGTTAAAGATAGTACTGCCTTTTATTTTTCTGTTTAAGTAGTTGATTCACTGAATATTGTGACCTCTCACTGCAGTAAGTGCGGGTTATTGTTCTCACTTCATTGATATTCGTGTTGAACTCTTAGCTTAGAAGGTTTCTCTGTGCTTATAAGTCTTAGTCACTTATCTGTGAATTTATTTCTGCTGAATAGCTGACTATTTGAGCTGTTTGGTTAGCTGCTATACACCTACATCAACTGTATTACAAGCTGAGATAAGTACAAACTTTCTCTGTTAAAAGATACTACTGCATTTTATTTTTCTCTGTATTTATTTGCTTCATTGAATACTGTGTTAAAGATAGTACTGCGGTTTATTTTGCTGTTTATTTATTTGCTTCACTGAATATTGTGATCTCACTGTCTGCAGTAAGTGGGGGTTATTGATCTCACTGCATTGATATTCATTGTTGAACTCTTAGCCTAGAAGGTTCCTCTATGCTTATAAGTGTTAGTTTCTTATCTGTGAATTTATTTCTGCTGAATAGCTGAATATTACGTTGTTTGGTTAGCTGTTATATACCTACATCAACTGTATTGTAAGCTGAGATAAGCAGAAGCTTGCAGTGTTAAAAGATAACACTGCATTTTATTTTTCTGTTTATTTATTTGCTTCATTGAATATTGTGATCTCTCTGCCTCTCTGTAGTAAGTGGGGGTTATTTTTTTCACTTCATTGATATTCGGTGCTGAATTCTTAGCCTAGAGAGTTTCTCTGTGCTTATAAGTCTTTATCATATATGCATGAATTCCTTTCTGCTTAATTGCAGAATATTTGAGCTGCTTGGTTTGCTGCTATATACATACAGCAACTGCATTACTAACTGAAATAAGTACAGACTTGCAGTGTTAAAGGATAGTACTGCATTTTATTTTTTTGTTTATATGTTTCATTGAATATTGTAAGGATAGTACTGCATTTTATTTTTCTGTTTATTGATTTCCTTCACTGAATATTGTGATCCCTCTGTCTCTGTGCAGTAAGTCCGGGTTATTTATTTCACTTCATTGGTATTCAGTGTTGAACTCTTAGCCTAAGGAGTTACTCTGTGCTTATAAGTCATAGTTATTTATCTGTGAGTTTATTTCTGCTGAATAGCTGAATATTTCAGTTGTATGGTTAGCTGCTATATACCTACATCAACCTTATTAGAAGCTGATATAAGTACAAACTAGCAGTTTTAAAAGATAGTACTGCATTTTATTTTTCTGTTTATTTGTTTCATGAATATTGTATTAAAGATAATGCTGCATTTGATTTTTCTGTTTATTTTCTTCACTGAATATTGTGATCTCTCTATCTCTATGCAGTAAGTGGGGGTTGTTGTTCTCACTTCATTGATATTCGGTGTTGAACTCTTAGCCTAGAGAGTTTCTCTGTGCTTATAAGTCTTAGTCAGTTATCCTTTAATTTATTTATGCTGAATAGCTGAATATTTGAACCGTTTGGTTAGCTGCTATATACCTACATCAACTGTATTACAAGCTGAAATAAGTACAGACTTGCAGTGTTAAAAGATGGTACTTCATTTTATTTTTCTGTTTGTTTATTTATTTCATTGAATATTGTGTTAAAGATAGTACTGCATTTTATTTTGCTGTTTATTTAATTGCTTCACTGAATATTGTGATCTCTCTGTGTGTCTGCACTAAGTGGGGGTTATTGTTCTCACTTTATTGATATTCGGTGTTGAACTTTTAGACTAGAGGGATCCTCTATGCTTATAAGTGTTAGTCACTTATCTCTGAATTTATTTCTGATGAATAGCTGAATATTTAAGCTGTTTGGTTAGCTGCTATATACCTACATCAACTCTATTACAAGCTGAGATAAGTACAAACTTGCAGTGCTAAAAGATAGTACTACATTTTATTTTTCTGTTTATTTGCTTCACTGAATATTGTGATTTCTCTCTCTCTGCAGTAAGTGGGTTTATTGTTCTAACTTCAATGATATTTGGTGTTGAACTCTTAGCCTTGAGGGTTTTTCTGTGCTTATAATTCTTAGTCACTTATCTGTGAATTTATTTCTGCTGATTAGCTGAATATTTGAGCAGTTTGGTTAGCTGCTGTATACCTACATCAGCTGTATTATAAGTTGAGATAAGTACAGAGTGGCAGTGTTGATAGAACTACATTTTATTTTTCTCTTTGTTTATTTGTTTCATTGAGAATTGTGTTAAAGATAGTACTGCATTTTATTTTGCTGTTTATTTATTTCCTTCACTGAATATATTGATCTCTCTGTCTCTCTACAGTAAGTGGGGATTATTGTTCTCACTTCATGGATATTCGGTGTTGAACTCATAGCCTAGAGGGTTTCTCTGTGCTTATAAGTATTTGTCATATATCTGTGAATTAATTTCTGCTGAATTCCTGAATATTTGAGCTGCTTGGTTAGCTGTTATATACATACATCAAGTGTATTACCAGCTGAGATAAGGACAGACTTGCAGTGTTAAAGATAGTACTGCATTTTATTTTTCTGTTTATTTATTTGTTTCATTGAATATTGTGTTAGGAATTGTACTGCATTTTATGTTTCTCTTTATTTATTTGCTTCACTGAATATTGTGATCTCTCTATCTCTCTGCAGTAAGTGGGGGTTATTGTTCTCAATTGATATTCGGTTTTGAACTCTTAGCCTAGATGGTTTCTCTGTGCTTATAAGTCTTAGTCACTCATCTGTGAATACATTTTTGCTGAATATTTGAAGATTTGAGCTGTTTGGTTAGCTGCTATATACCTGCTTCATCTGTATTACAAGCTGAGATAAGTTCAAACTTGCAGTGTTAAAAGATAGTACTGCATTTTTTTGTGATTTTTTCATTGACTAATGGGTTAAAGATAGCACTGCATTTTATTTTTCTGTTTATTTATTTGCTTCACTGAATATTGTGATCTCTCTGTCTCTCTGCAGTAAGTGGGGGTTTTGTTCTCACTTCATTGATATTCGGTGTTGAACTCATAGCCTAGAGGATTTTGCAGTGCTTATAAGTCTTAGTCACTTATCCTTGAATGTATTTATGCTGAATAGCTGAATATTTGAACCGTTTGGTTAGCTGCTATATACCTACATCAACTGTATTACAAGCTGAAATAAGTAAAAACTTGCAGTGTTAAAAGATGGCACTTTATTTTATTTTTCTGTTTGTTTATTTATTTCATTGAGTATTGTGTTAAAGATAGTACTGCATTTTATTTTGCTGTTTATTTATTTGCTTCACTGAATATTGTGATCTCTCTGTGTGTCTGCACTAAGTGGGGGTTATTGCTCTCACTTTATTGATATTCAGTGTTGAACTCTTAGACTAGGGGGATCTTCTATGCTTATAAGTGTTAGTCACTTATCTGTGAATTTATTTCTGATGACTAGCTGAATATTTAAGCTGTTTGGTTGGCTGCAATATACCTACATCAACTCTATTACAAGCTGAGATAAGTACAAACTTGCAGTGCTAAAAGATAGTACTACATTTTATTTTTCTGTTTATTTGCTTCACTGAATATTGTGATTTCTCTCTCTCTCTGCAGTATGTGGGGGTTATTGTTCTAACTTCAATGATATTTGGTGTTGAACTCTTAGCCTAGAGGGTTTTTCTATACTTATAATTCTTAGTCACTTATCTGTGAATTTATTTCTGCTGATTAGCTGAATATTTGAGCAGTTTGGTTAGCTGCTGTATACCTACATCAGCTGTATTACAAGTTGAGATAAGTACAGAGTGGCAGTGTTGATAGATAGAACTGCATTTTATTTTTCTCTTTGTTTATTTGTTTCATTGAGAATTGTGTTAAAGATAGTACTGCATTTTATTTTGCTTTTTATGTATTTGCTTCACTGAATATTGTGATCTCTCTTTCTTTCTGCAGTAAGTGGGATTATTCTCACTTCATCAATTGTCAGTATGGATCTCTAAACCTAGAGGCTTTCTCTAAGCTTATAAGTGTTAGTCACTTATCTGTGAATGTATTTCTGCTGAATAGCTGAATATTGGAGCTGTTTGGTTAGCTGCTATATACCTACATCAACTGTATTACAAACTGAGATAAGTACAAACTTACAGCGTTAAAAGATAGTACTGCATTTTATTTTACTGTTTATTTATTTGTTTCATTGAATATTGTGTTAAAGATATTACTGCATTTTATTCTTCTGTTTATTTATTTGCTTCACTGAATACTTTGATCGCTCTGTCTCTCTGCAGTGAGTGGGAGTTATTGTTCTTACTTCATTGATATTCGGTGTTGAACTTTTAGCCTAGAGGGTTTCTCTGTGCTTATAAGTCCAAGGCACTTTTCTCTGAAATCATTTCTGCTGAATAGCTGAATATTTGAGCTGTTTCGTTAGCTGCTGTATAGATACACCAACTGTATTACAAGCTGAGATAAGTACAGACTTGCAGTGTTAAAAGATAGTACTGCATTTTAATTTTCTCGTTATTTGTTTCATTGAATACTGTGTGATGGATAGTACTGCATTTTATTTTTCTGTTTATTTATTTGTTTCATTGAATATTGTGTTAAGGGTAGTACTGTATATTATTTTTCTGTTTATTAATTTGTTTCACTGAATATTGCGATCTCTCTGTCTCTCTGCAGTAAGTCCAGGTTATTGTTCTCATTTCATTGATACAGTGATGAAATCTTAGCCTACAGGGTTTCAATATGCATATACGTCTTAGTCACTAATCTGTGAAATTATTTCGGTTGAATAGCTGAATATTTGTGCTGTTTGCTTAACTGCTCTATACCTACATCAACTGTGTTAGAAGCTGAGATTAATACCAAGTATCAGTATTGAAAGATAGTACAGCATTTTATTTTTCTGTTTATTTGTTTCATTGAATATTGTGTTCAAGATAGTACTGCATTTTTTTCTGTTCATTTATTTGCTTCACTGAATATTGTGATCTCTCTGTCTCTCTGCAGTAAGTGGTGGTTATTGTTCTGACTTCATTGATATTCGGTGTTGAACTCAGCCTAGAGGGTTTCTCTGTATTTATAAGCCTTAGTCACTTATCTGCGAATTTATTTCTGCGGAATAGCTGAATATTTGGTATTTTTTGGTTTGCTGCTATATATCTACATCAACTATATTACAAGCTGAGATTAGTACAAACTTTCATTGTTAAAAGATAGTACTGCATTTTATTTCTCTGTTAATTTATTTGTTTTTATGAATATTGTGTTGAAGATAGCACTGCATTTTATTTTTCTGCTTATTTGCTTCACTGAACATTGTGATCTCTCTCTGTCTCTCTGCCATAAGTGGGGGTTATTAATGTCACTTCACTGATATTTGGTATTGAACTCACAACCTAGAGGTATAAGGCTTAGTCATAGTCACTTATCTTTGAATTGATGTCTGCTGAATAGCTGAATATTTCAGCTGTTTGGTTAGCTGTTATATAACTACATCAACTGAATTAGAAGCTAAGATAAGTACAAACTTCTAATGTTAAAAGATATTACTACATTTTATTTTTCTATTTATTTTTTGTTTCATTGACTGGTGTGTTAAAGATAGTACTGCATTTAATTTTTCTGTTTATTTGTCTCACTGAACATTGTGATCTCTCTGTCTCTCTGCACTAAGTGGGGGTTATTCTTTTCAGTTCATTGACATTCGGTGTTGAACTCATAGCCTAGAGGGTTTCTCAGTGCTTATACGTCTTAGTCACTTATCTTTGAATCGATTTCTGCTGAATATCTGAATGTTAGTGCTGTTTTGTTAGCTGCTATATACCTACATCAACTGTATTAAGTGCTGAGATAATTACAAACTTGTAGCGTTAAAAGATAGTACTACATTTTATTTTTCTGTTTATTTTTTTCATTGAATACTGTGTTAAAGATAGCACTGCATTTTATTTTCTGTTTATTTATTTGCTTCACTGAATATTGCGACCTCTCCATCTCTCTGCAGTAAATGTGGGTTATTGTTCTCACTTCATTGATAATCGTTGTTGAACTCTTAACCAAGAGGGTTTCTCTGTGCTTATAAGTCTTAGTCACGTATCTGTGAGTTTACTTCTGATGAATAGCTGAATATTTGAGGTATCGTTAGCTGCTATATACCTACATCAACCGTGAGACTAGTGATTGGAGCGGACTTCAATGGGTATGTTGGTGAAGTGAACAGAGGGGATGAGGAAGTGATGGGGTGGTGTGGTGTTAAGGAGAGAAATGCAGAAGGTCAGATGATTGTGGATTTTGCGAAAAGGATGGATATGGCTGTGGTGAATACATATTTTAAGAAGAGGGAGGAGCATAGGGTGACATACAAGAGTGGAGGAAGATGCACACAGGTGGATTATATCCTATGTAGGAGGGCCAGTCTGAAGGAGATTGGAGACTGTAAAGTGGTGACTGGGGAAAGTGTAGTTAAGCAGCATAGAATGGTGGTCTGCAGGATGATGTTGGTGATCTAGAAGCAGAGGAGAAGTGTGAAAGCAGTGCCAAGGATTAAATGGTTGAAGTTAAAATAGGGTGATTGTGAGGTGGAGTTCAGGGAAGAGTTAAGACAGGCACTGGGAGGCAATGAAGAGTTACCGAATAGCTGGGTAACTACAGCAGAGCTAGTAAGGGAGACTGCTAGGAAGGTGCTTGGTGTGACATCTGGACAGAGGAAGGGGGACAAGGAGACATGGTGGTGGAATGAGCAAGTACAGGAGAGTATACAGAGGTTGAAGCTGGTGAAGAAGAAGATGAATTGTCAAAGAGATGAAGAAAGTAGACATGTGTATAAGGAGATGAGGCGCATGGCAAAGAGAGAGGTGGCGAAGGCTAAGGATAAGGCATATAGAGAGTTGTATGAGAGATTGAACACTAAAGAGGGAGAAAAGGACCTGTACCGATTGGCTAGACAGAGGGACAGAGCTGGGAAAGATGTGCAGCAGGTAAGGGTGATAAAGGACAGTGAGGGAAACATACTCACAAATGAGGAGAGTGTGTTGAGTAGATGGAAAGAGTACTTTGAAGGGCTGATGAATGAAGAGAATTAGAGAGAGAGAAGATTGGATGATGTGGGGATAGTGAATCAGGAAGTGAAGCAGATTAGCAAGGAGAAAGTAAGGACAGCTATGAAGAGGATGAAGAATGGAAAGGCTGTTGGCCCAGATGACATACAAGTGGGAGCATGGAGGTGCTTAGGAGAAATGGCAGTGGAATTTTTAACCAGATTGTTTAATCAAATTTTGGAAAGTCAGAGGATGCCTGAGGAGTGGAGAAAAAGTGTTTTGTTTCCTATCTTTAAGAATAAGGGTGATGTGCAGAGCTGCAGTAACTACAGAGGGATAAAATTGATCAGTCACAGCTTGAAGTTATGGGAAAGAGTAGTAGTGGAAGATAGGTTAAGAATGGAGGTGATGATTAGTGATCAGCAGTATGGTTTCATGCCAGGAAAAAGCACTACAGATGCAATATTTGCTCTGAGAGTGTTGGAGAAATACAGAGAAGGTCAGAAGGAGTTGCATTGTGTCTTTGTGGACTTAGAGAAGGCATATGACAGGGTGCCTAGAGAGGAGTTGTGGTATTGTATGAGGAAGTCGGGAGTGGCAGAGAAGTATGTAAGAGTGGTACAGGATATGTACAAGGGTAGTGTGACATTGGTGAGGACTGCGGTGGGAGTGACAGATACATTTAAGGTGGAGGTGGGATTACATCAAGGATCTGCTCTGAGCCCTTTCTTATTTGCAGTGGTGATGGACAGGTTGAGAGATGATATTAGACAGGAGGCCCCCTGGACTATGAAGTTTGCAGATGACATTGTGATATGTAGTGAGAGTAGGGACCAGGTTGAGGAGACCCTGGAGAGGTGGAGATGTGCTTTAGAGAGGAGAGGAATGAAGGTCAGCAGGGCTAAAACAGAATATATTTGTGTAACTGAGAAGGAGGATAGAGGAATGGTGAGGATGCAGGGAGTAGAGTTGGTAAAGGTGGATGAGTTTAAGTACTTGGGGTCAACAGTTCAGAGTAATGGTGAGTGTGGAAGAGAGGTGAAGAAGAGAGTACAGGCAGGGTAGAATGGGTGGAGAAGAGTGTCAGGAGTGATTTGTGACAGACTGGTACCAATAAGAGTGAAAGGGAAGGTCTACAAGAGGGTAGTGAGACCAGCTATGTTATATGGGTTGGAGACGGTAGCATTGACGAAAAGGCAGGAGTCAGAGCTGGATGTGGCAGAGTTAAGGATGTTAAAATTTGCACTGGGTGTGACTAGGATGGACAGGATTAGGAATCAGTATATTAGAGGGTCAGCTCAGGTTGGATAGTTTGGAGATAAAGCAAGAGAGGTGAGATTGCGTTGGTTTGGACATGTGCTGAGGAGAGATGCTGGGTATATTGGGAAAATGATGCTAAGGATGGAGCTGCCAGGTAAGAGGAAAAGAGGAAGGCCTAAGATAAGGTTTATGGATGTGATGAGAGAGGACATGCAGGCAGTTGGTGTGAAAGAGCATGATGCAGAGGATAGGAAGAAATGGAAGCAGATGATCTGCTGTGGCGACCCCTAATGGGAACAGCCGAAAGAAGATGATGATGATGAACCATATTACAAGCTGAGATAAGTACAAACTTGTAGTGTTAAAAGATAGTGCTGCATTTTATTTTTATTTGCTTCACTGAATATTGTGACCTCTCTGTCTCTACAGAAAGTGTGGGTTATTGTTCTCACTTCATTGATATTCGGTGTTGAGCTCTTAGCCTAGAGGGTTTTTCGGTGCTTATAAGTCTTAGTCACTTATCCTTGAATTGATTTCTGTTAAATAGCTGAATATTTGAGCTGTTTGGTTAGCTGGTATATACCTACATCAACTGTATTACAAGCTGAGATAAGTACAAACTTGTAGTGTTAAAAAATAGTACTGTATTTTATTTTCTGTTTATTTATTTGCTTCACTGAATATTGTGATCTCTTTGTCTCTCTGCAGTAAGTGTGGGTTATTGTTCTCACTTCATTCATATTAGGTGTTGAACTCTTAGCCTAGAGGGTTTCTTTGTGCTTATACGTCTTAGTCACTTATCTGTGAATTTACTTCTGATGAATAGCTGAATATTTGACTTATTTTGTTAGCTCCTATATACCTACATCAACCATATTACAAGCTGAGATAAGTACAAACTTGTAGTGTTAAAAAATAGTGCTGCAATTTATTTTTCTGTTCATTTGCTTCACTGAATATTGTGACCTCTTTGTCTCTCTGTAGTAAGTGGGGGTTCTTTTCCTCACTTCATTGATATTTGGTGCTGAACTCATAACCTAGAGGGTATTTTGGTGCTTATAAGTCTTAGTCACTTATCCTTGAATTAATTTCTGCTGAATGGCTGAATATTTGAGCTGTTTGGTTAGCTGTTATATACCTACAGTAACTATATTACAAGCTAAGTACAAACTTGTAGTGTTAAAAATAGTACTGCATTTTATTTTCTGTTTATTTATTTGCTTCACTGAATATTGCAACCTCTTTGTCTCTGTGCAGTAAGTGTGGGTTATTATTCTCACTTCATTGATATTCTGTGTTGAACTCTTAGCCTAGAGGGTTTCTTTGTACTTATAAGTCTTAGTCACTTATCTGTAAATGTATTTCTGCTGAATATCTGAATATTTGAGCTGCTTGGTTATCTGCTATATACCTACATCAACTATATGGCAAGCTAAGTACAAACTTGCAGTCTTAAAAGATAGTACTGCATTTTATTTTTCTGTTTGTTTCATTGAGTATTGTGTTAAAGATAGGACTGCATTTTATTTTGTTGTTTACTTATTTGCCTCACTGAATATTGTGATCTGTCTCTCTGCAGTAAGTGGGGTTATTGTTCTCACTTCATTGATATTCTGTGTTGAACCCTTGACCTAGAGGATTCCTCTATGCTTATAAGTGTTATTGACTTATCAGTGAATTTATTTCTGATGAATAGCTGAATATTTCAGCTGTTTGGTTAGCTGTTATATATCTACATTAACTGTATTATAAGCTAAGATAAGTACAAACTTGTAGTGTTAAAAAATAGTACTGCATTTTTTCTGTTTATTTATTTGCTTCACTGAATATTGCAACCTCTTTGTCTCTCTGCAGTAAGTGCGGGTTATCGTTCTCACTTCATTGATATTCGGTGTTGAGGGTTTCTTTGTGCTTATAAGTCTTAGTCACTTATCTGTAAATGTATTTCTGCTGAATATCTGAATATTTGAGCTGCTTGGTTATCTGCTATATACCTTCATCAACTGTATTACAAGCTAAGATAAGTACAGACTTGCAGTCTTAAAAGATAGTACTGCATTTTATTTTTCTGTTTGTTTCATTGAGTATTTTGTTAAAGATAGGACTGCATTTTATTTTGCTGTTTATTTATTTGCTTCACTGAATATTGTGATCTCTCTGTCTCTCTGCAGTAAGTGGGTTATTGTTCTCACTTCATTGATATTCTGTGTTGAACTCTTGACCTAGAGGATTCCTCTATGCTTATAAGTGTTATTGACTTATCTATGAATTTTTTTCTGATGAGTAGCTGAATATTTAAGCTGTTTGTTTACCTGCTGTATACATACATCAACTGTATTACAAGCTGAGATAAGTACAAACTTCCAGTGTTAAAAAGTAGTACTCCATTTTATTTTTCTGTTTATTTATTTGTTTCATTGTATATTGTGTTAAAGATAGTAATGCATTTTATTTTTCCGTTTATTTATTTCCTTCACTGAATATTGTGATCTCTCTGTCTCTCTACATTAATTGGGGGTTATTGTTTTCACTTCATGGATATTTGGTGTTCAACTTTTAGCCTAGAGGGTTTCTCTGTGCTTATAAGTATTTGTCATATATCTGTGAATTCATTTCTGCTGAATTGCTGAATATGTGAGCTGCTTGGTTAGCTGTTATATACATACATCAAGTGTATTACCAGCTAAGATAAGGACAGACTTGCAATGTTAAAGATAGTACTGCATTTTATTTTTCTGTTGATTTATTTGTTTCATTGAATATTGTGTTAGGAATAGTACTGCATTTTATGTTTCTCTTTATTTATTTGCTTCACTGAATATTGTGATCTCTATCTCTCTGCAGTAAGTGGGGTTATTGTTCTCACTTAATTTATATCCGGTTTTGAACTCTTAGCCTAGATGGTTTCTCTGTGCTTATAAGTCTTAGTCACTCATCTGTGAATTCATTTTTGCTGAATATTTGAAGATTTGAGCTGTTTGGTTAGCTGCTATATACCTACATCATCTGTATTACAGCGTGAGATAAGTTCAAACTTGCAATGTTAAAAGATAGTACTGCTTTTTTGTGTGTTTTTTTCATTGACTAATGGGTTAAAGATAGCACTGCATTTTATTTTTCTGTTTATTTATTTGCCTCACTAAATATTGTGATCTCTCTGTCTCTCTGCAGTAAGTGGGGGTTATTGTTCTCACTTCATTGATATTTGGTGTTGAACTCATAGCCTAGGGGGTTTTCTGGTGTTTATAAGTCTTAGTCACTTATCCTTGAATTTGCGTATGCTGAATAGCTGAATATTTGAACGGTTTGGTTAGCTGCTATATACCTACATCACTGTATTACAAGCTGTAATAAGTACAAACTTGCAGTGTTAAAAGATGGCACTTCATTTTATTTTTCTGTTTCTTTATTTATTTAATTGAGTATTGTGTTAAAGATAGTACTGCATTTTATTTTGCTGTTTATTTGCTTCACTGAATATTGTAATCTCTCTGTGTGTCTGCACTAAGTGGGGGTTATTGTTCTCACTTTATTGATATTCGGTGTTGAACTCTTAGACTAGAGGGATCCTCTATGCTTATAAGTGTTAGTCACTTATCTGTGAATTTATTTCTGATGAATAGCTGAATATTTAAGCTGTTTGGTTAGCTGCTATATACCTACAACAACTCTATTACAAGCTGAGATAAGTACAAACTTGCAGTGCTAAAAGATAGTACTTCATTTTATTTTTCTGTTTATTTGCTTCACTGAATATTGTGAATTCTCTCTCTCTGCAGTAAGTGGGGGTTAGTGTTCTAACTTCAATGATATTTGGTGTTGAACTCTTAGCCTTGAGGGTTTTACTGTGCTTATAATTCTTAGTCACTTATCTGTGAATTTATTTCTGCTGATTAGCTGAATATTTGAGCAGTTTAGTTAGCTGCTGTATACCTACATCAGCTGTATTACAAGTTGAAGTAAGTACAGAGTGGCAGTGTTGATAGATAGAACTGCATTTTATTTTTCTCTTTGTTTATTTGTTTCATTGAGAATTGTGTTAAAGATAGTACTGCATTTATTTTGCTGTTTATGTATTTGCTTCACTGAATATTGTTATCTCTCTTTCTTTCTGCAGTAAGTGGGATTATTCTCACTTCATCGATTTTCGGTGTGGATCTCTAAACCTAGAGACTTTCTCTAAGCTTATAAGTGTTAGTCACTTATCTGTGAATGTATTTCTGCTGAATAGCTGAATATTTGAGCTGTTTGGTTAACTGCTATATACCTACATCAACTGTATTACAAACTGAGATAAGTACAAACTTACAGTGTTAAAAGATAGTACTGCATTTTATTTTACTGTTTATTTATTTGTTTCATTGAATATTGTGTTAAAGATAGTACTGCATTTTATTATTCTGTTTATTTATTTGCTTCACTAAATACTGTGATCACTCTGTGTCTCTGCAGTGAGTGGGAGTTATTGTTCTTACTTCATTGATATTCAGTGTTGAACTTTTAGCCTAGAGGGTTTCTCTGTGCTTATAAGTCCAAGGCACTTATCTCTGAAATCATCTCTGCTGAATAGGTGAATATTTGAGCTGTTTCATTAGCTGCTGTATACATACACTAACTGTATTGCAAGCTGAAATAAGTACAGACTTGCATTGTTAAAAGATAGTACTGCATTTTATTTTTCTCTTTATTTGTTTCATTGAATACTGTGTGATGGATAGTACTGCATTTTATTTTTCTGTTTATTTATTTGTTTCATTGAATATTGTGTTAAGGATAATGCTGCATATTATTTTTCTGTTTATTAATTTGTTTCACTGAATATTGTGATCTCTCTGTCTCTCTGCAGTACGTCCAGGTTATTGTTCTCACTTCATTGATATTCAGTGTTGAACTCTTAGCCTACAGGGTTTCAATATGCTTATACGTCTTAGTCACTTATCTGTGAACTTATTTTGGTTGAATAGCTGAATATTTGTGCTGTTTAGTTAACTGCTATATACCCACATCAACTATGTTAGAAGCTGAGATTAATACTAAGTTGCAGTATTGAAAGATAGTACAGCATTTTATTTTTCTGTTTATTTATTTGTTTGTTTCATTGAATATTGTGTTCAAGATAGTACTACATTTTTTCAGTTCATTTATTTGCTTCACTGAATATTGTGATCTCTCTGTCTCTCTGCAGTAAGTGGTGGTTATTGTTCTGACTTCATTGATATTCGGTGTTGAACTCTTAGCCTAGAGGGTTTCTCTGTATTTATAAGCCTTAGTCACTTATCTGCGAATTTATTTCTGCGGAATAGCTGAATATTTGGTATTTTTTGGTTAGCTGCTATATATCTACATCAACTATATTATAAGCTGAGATTAGTACAAACTTTCAGTGTTAAAAGATAGTACTGCATTTTATTTCTCTGTTAATTTATTTGTTTTATTGAGTATTGTGTTGAAGATAGTACTGCATTTTATTTTTCTGTTTATTTGCTTCACTGAACATTGTGATCTCTCCCTGTCTTTCTGCCATAAGTGGGGGTGATTAATGTCACTTCAATGATATTTGGTGTTGAACTCACAGCCTAGAGCGTCTCTCAATGCTTATAAGGCTTAGTCATAGTCACTTATCTTTGAATTGATTTCTGCTGAATAGCTGAATATTTGAGCTGTTTGGTTAGCTTCTATATAACTACATCAACTGAATTAGAAGCTAAGATAAGTACAAACGTCTAGTGTTAAAAGATAGTGCTACATTTTATTGTTGTATTTATTTTTTGTTTCATTGACTATTGTGTTAAAGATAGTACTGCATTTTATTTTTCTGTTTATTTGCCTCACTGAACATTGTGATCTCTCTTTCTCTCTGCACTAAGTCGGGGTTATTCTTCTCAGTTCATTGATATTCGGTGTTGAAATCATAGCCTAGAGGGTTTATCAGTGCTTATACGTCTTAGTTACTTATCTTTGAATCGATTTCTGCTGAATAGCTGAATATTAGTGCAGTTTGGTTAGCTGCTATATACCTACATCAACTGTATTAAGGGCTAAGATAATTGCAAATGTGTAGTATTAAAAGATAGTACTGCATTTTATTTTTCTGTTTATTTTCTTCATTGAATACTGTGTTAAAGATATTACTGCATTTTATTTTTCTGTTTATTTATTTGCTTCACTGAATATTTAAACCTCTCCATCTCTCTGCAGTAAATGGAAGTTATTGTTCACACCTCATTGATATTCATTGTTGAACTCTTATCCTAGAGGGTTTCTCTGTGCTTATAAGTCTTAGTCACCTATCTGTGAATTTACTTCTGATGAATAGCTGAATATCTGAGGTATTTGATTAGCTGCTATATATCTACATCAACTGTATTACAAGCTGAGATAAGTACAAACTTGTAGTGTTAAAAGATAGTGCTGCATGTAATTTTTCTGTTTATTTGCTTCACTGAATATTGTGACCTCTCTGTCTCTCTGCAGAAAGTGTGGGTTACTGTTCTCACTTCATTGATATTCGGTGTGGAGCTCTTAGCCTAGAGGATTTTTCTGTGCTTATAAGTCTTAGTCACTTATCCTTGAATTTATTCCTGTTGAATAGCTAAATATTTGAGCTATTTGGTTAGCTGGTATATATTTACATCAACTGTATTACAAGCTGAGATAAGTACAAACTTGTAGTTTTAAAAATATTACTGCATTTTATTTTCTGTTTATTTATTTGCTTCACTGAATATTGCGACCTCTCCATCTCTCTGCAGTAAATGTGGGTTATTGTTCTCACTTCATTGCTATTCGTTGTTGAACTCTTAACTAGAGGGTTTCTCTGTACTTATAAGTCTTAGTCACTTATCTGTGAATTTACTTCTGATGAATAGCTGAATATTTGAGGTATTTGGTTAGCTGATATATACCTACATCAACCGTATTACAAGCTGAGATAAGTACAAACTTGTAGTGTTAAAAGATAGTGCTGCATTTTATTTTTCTGTTTATTTGCTTCACTGAATATTGTGACCTCTCTGTCTCTCTGCAGAAAGTGTGGGTTATTGTTCTCACTTCATTGATATTCAGTGTTGATCTCTTAGCCTAGAAGGTTTTTCGGTGATTATAAGATTTAGTCACTTATCCTTGAATTGATTTCTGCTGAATAGCTGAATATTTGAGCATTTTGCTTAGCTGTAATATACCTACATTAACTGTATTACAAGCTAAGATAAGTACAAACTTGTAGTGTTAAAAAATAGTACTGGGTTTTATTTTCTATTTATTTATTTGCTTCACTGAATATTGTGATCTATTTGTCTCTTTGCAGTAAATGTGGGTTATTGTTCTCACTTCATTGATATTCGGTGTTGAACTCTTAGGCTAGAGGGTTTCCTTGTGCTTATAAGTCTTAGTCACTTATCTGTGAATTTACTTCTGATGAATAGCTGAATATTTGACTTATTTGGTTAGCTGCTATATACCTACATTAACCGTATTACAAGCTGAGATAAGTACAAACATGTAGTGTTAAAAGATAGTGCTGCATTTTATTTTTCTGTTTATTTGCTACACTGAATATTGTGACCTCTTTGTCTCTCTGTAGTAAGTGGGGGTTCTTTTCCTCACTTCATTGATATTCAGTGCTGAACTCATAGCCTAGAGGGTATTTCGGTGTTTATAAGTCTTAGTCACTTATCCTTGAATTGATTTCTGCTGAATAGCTGAATATTTGAGCATTTTGCTTAGCTGTTATATACCTACATTAACTGTATTACAAGCTAACATAAGTAAAAACTTGTAGTGTTAAAAAATAGTGCTGCATTTGTATTTATTTGCTTCACTTAATATTGCGACCTCTTTGTCTCTCTGCAGTAAGTGCGGGTTATTGTTCTCACTTCATTGATATTCGGTGTTGAACTCTTAGCCTAGAGACTTTCTTTGTGCTTATAAGTCTTATTCACTTCTCTGTAAATGTATTTCTGCTGAATATCTGAATATTTGAGCTGCTTGGTTATCTGCTATATACCTACATCAACTGTATTACAAGCTAAGATAAGTACAAACTTCCAGTGTTAAAAGATAGTGCTGCATTTTACTTTTCTGTTTGTTTCATTGAGTATTGTGTTAAAGATAGGACTGCGTTTTATTTTGCTGTTTATTTATTTGCTTCACTGAATATTGTGATCTCCCTGTCTCTCTGCAGTAAGTGGGGTTATTGTTCTCTCTTCATTGATATTCTGTGTTGAACTCTTGACCTAGAGGATTCCTCTATGCTTATAACTGTTAGTGACTTATCTGTGAATTAATTTCTGATGAATAGCTGAATATTTAAGCTGTTTGGTTACCTGCTATATATCTACATCAACTGTATTATAAGCTGAGATAAGTACAAACTTCAGTGTTAAAAAGTAGTACTCCATTTTATTTTTCTGTTTATTTATTTGTTTCATTGTATATTGTGTTAAATATAGTAATGCATTTTATTTTTCTGTTTATGTATTTCCTTCACTGAATATATTGATCTCTCTGTCTCTCTACAGTAAATGGGGATTATTGTTCTCACTTCATGGATATTCGGTGTTGAACTCTTAGCGTAGAGGGTTTCTCCTTGCTTATAAGTATTTGTCATATATCTGTGAATTCATTTCTGCTGAATTGCTGAATATTTGAGCTGCTTGGTTAGCTGTTATATACATACATCAAGTGTATTACCAGCTGAGATAAGGATTGAATTGCAGTGCTAAAGATAGTACTGCATTTTATTTTTCTGTTTATTTATTTGTTTCATTGAATATTGTGTTAGGAATAGTACTGCATTTTATGTTTCTCTTTATTTATTTGCTTCACTGAATATTGTGATCTCCCTATCTCTCTGCAGTAAGTGGGGGTTATTGTTCTCACTTAATTGATATTTGGTTTTGCACTCTTAGCCTAGATGGTTTCTCTGTGCTTATAAGTCTTAGTCACTCATCTGTGAATTCATTTTTGCTGAATATTTGAAGATTTGAGCTGTTTGGTTAGCTGCTATATATCTACATCATCTGTATTACAAGCTGAGATAAGTTCAAACTTGCAGTGTTAAAAGATAGTACTGCATTTTTGTGTGTTTTTTCATTGACTAATGGGTTAAAGATAGCACTGCATTTTATTTTTTTCTGTTTATTTGCTTCACTGAATATTGTGATCTCTCTGTCTCTGCAGTAAGTGGGGGTTATTGTTCTCACTTCATTGATATTCGGTGTTGAACTCATAGCCTAGAGGGCTTTGTGGTGCTTATAAGTCTTAGTCACTTATCCTTGAATTTATTTATGCTGAATAGCTGAATACTTGAACTGTTTGGTTAGCTGCTATATACCTACACCAACTGTATTACAAGCTGAAATAAGTACAAACATGCAGTGTTAAAAGATGGTACTTCATTTTATTTTTCTGTTTGTTTATTTATTTCATTGAGTATTGTGTTAAAGATAGTACTGCATTTTATTTTGCTGTTTATTTGCTTCACTGAATATTGTGATCTCTCTGTGTGTCTGCACTAAGTGGGGGTTATTGTTCTCACTTTATTGATATTCACTTATCTGTGAATTTATTTCTGATGAATAGCTGAATATTTAAGCTGTTTGGTTAGCTGCTGTATACCTACATCAACTCTATTACAAGCTGAGATAAGTACAAACTTGCAGTGCTAAAAGATAGTACTACATTTTATTTTTCTGTTTATTTGCTTCACTGAATATTGTGATTTCTCTCTCTCTGCAGTAAGTGAGGGTTATTGTTCTAACTTCAATGGTATTTGGTGTTGAACTCTTAGCCTAGGGCGGGGTTTCTGTGCTTATAATTCTTAGTCACTTATCTGTGAATTTATTTCTGCTGATTAGCTGAATATTTGAGCAGTTTGATTAGCTGCTGTATAGCTACATCAGCTGTATTACAAGTTGAGATAAGTACAGAGTGGCAGTGTTGATAGAACTGCATTTTATTTTTCTCTTTGTTTATTTGTTTCATTGAGAATTGTGTTAAAGATAGTACTGCATTTTATTTTGCTGTTTATGTATTTGCTTCACTGAATATTGTGATCTCTCTTTCTTTCTGCAGTAATTGGGATTATTCTCACTTCATTGATTTTCGGTGTGGATCTCTAAACTAGAGGCTGTCTTTAAGCTTATAAGTGTTAGTCACTTATCTGTGAATATATTTCTGCTGAATAGCTAAATATTTGAGCTGTTCGGTTAGCTGCTATATACGTACATCAACTGTATTACAAACTGAGATAAGTACAAACTTACAGTGCTAAAAGATAGTACTGCATTTTATTTTGCTGTTTATTTATTTGTTTAATTGAATATTGTGTTAAAGATAGTACTGCATTTTATTCTTCTGTTTATTTATTTGCTTCACTGAATACTGTGATTGCTCTGTCTCTCTGCAGTGAGTGGGAGTTATTGTTCTTACTTCATTGATATTCGGTGTTGAACTTTTAGCCTAGAGGGTTTCTCTGTGCTTATAAGTCCAAGGCACTTATCTCTGAAATCATTTCTGCTGAATAGCTGAATATTTGAGCTGTTTCCTTAGCTGCTGTATAGATACACCAACTGTATTACAAGCTGAGATAAGTACAGACTTGCAATGTTAAAAGATAGTACTACATTTTATTTTTCTGTTTATTTATTTTCTTCATTGAATACTGTGTTAACGATAGTACTGCATTTTATTTTTCTGTTTATTTATTTGCTTCACTGAATATTGAAACCTCTCCGTCTCTCTGCAGTAAATGTGGGTTATTGTTCTCACCTCATTGATATTCGTTGTTGAACTCTTATCCTAGAGGGTTTCTCTGTGCTTATAAGTCTTATTCACTTATCTGTGAATTTAGTTCTGATGAATAGCTGAATATTTGAGGTATTTGGTTAGCTGCTATATACCTACATCAACCTTATTACAAGCTGAGATAAGTACAAACTTGTAGTGTTAAAAGATAGTGCTGCATGTTATTTTTCTGTTTATTTGCTTCACTGAATATTGTGACCTCTCTGTCTCTCTGCAGAAAGTGCGGGTTACTTTTCTCACTTCATTGATATTCGGTGTGGAGCTCTTAGCCTAGAGGGCTTTTCTGTGCTTATTAGTCTTAGTCACTTATCTGTGAATTTACTTCTGATGAATAGCTGAATATTTGAGGTATTTGGTTAGCTGCTATATACCTACATCAACCGTATTACAAGCTGAGGTAAGTACAAACTTGTAGTTTTAAAAATATTACTGCATTTTATTTTCTGTTTATTTATTTGCTTCACTGAATACTGCGATCTCTCCATCTCTCTGCAGTAAATGTGGGTTATTGTTGTCACTTCATTGATATTCGTTGTTGAACTCTTAACCTAGAGGTTTTCTCTGTGCTTATAAGTCTTAGTCACTTATCTCTAAATGTATTTTTGCTGAATATCTGAATATTTGAGCTGCTTGGTTATCTGCTATATACCTACATTAACTGTATTACAAGCTAAGATAAGTACAAATGCAGCAATAAGAGGCAAATAGAAAATAAACCAAAAACCACTAGCGTAATAAAATTTAATTCACCGCTTTCGTCCAAGGACTTCATCAGAATGAATAAAAAACACCACAAAACAGGTTTAAATACATTCAAAATTAAACAATCAATTGAACAATTAGGTGAACAATTATAAAATTCAATTGTTAGTCTTTCAATTAAAAAAGGAGGCAACAGTGTCTTTCCTTTTATGGATTTGTAACTTCCTGTGCTTCAAAAAACATTTAATATTAATGGCATCATTTATACCAGGGAAACAATCAGCTTTTAACTTGATCTGCCATGAAGTTTCCCTCTGCTGTATATAGTTCTTGAAGTCACCTCCCCTCAAATCTGTTTGACATACTTCTAGTATCGAAAATAAAAATTTTTTAAAACCAAAACAAACAATGGAGTGTTTGTACAAAGCGTTGGTAACATCTTTCTTTTTAATACCATAAATGTGTTCTCTAATGCGAGTCCTCAGACATCTGCTGGTCATCCCAACATAAAATGCTGGACAAGTGCTGCATAAACTAATGTAAACAACACCTTTGGTGTCGCAACTTACACAATTGGGTACTGCTAAGGTTCTGTGATGGGTTTCTATAGTGATATAAGGTCCCACAGAAATGAACCTACACATGTTGCAGTGATGACAACACTGCATTCCTTTCTTGTTAGTAGTAATATTGCTGCTATGGCCAGGATTGAATTCTAAAATTCTTTTCAAACTAGAGTTGTTTCTTGACACAAAAAAAGGTTGTTTACCTATGACTTTAGATAAGTCAAGGTTACCAGTAATAACCATCCAGTTCTTCCTAACCAAATTTTGTATTTGATGACAATCAGCACTCATGTCAAAAGAACAAACCAAATTGGTGTTTAAATCACCCCCCTCGATGACGTTGGTACTGTTGATGTTACCATGATGTTCCAGACTATTAGGATGATCAAGCAATGCTGGATACTGCTTGCTCCGTCTGTTTAAAACATCAACACTGGTCTCAGCCAGTAATGTGTGGTCATACCCCCGTTCCAAAAATAAGGAGGTGATAAAATTAAACTCCCCTATCAAGTCAAATTCTTTTGAAGTCATTCGACATGCCCTGATAAACTGACCTTTAGGAATATTTTTTATAACATGTCTTGGATGATTACTAGAAAAGTGCAGGTATCCGTTGGTAAACGTCTCCTTTCGAAAAATACTACTGTGAAACCTGTTGTCAGTATAATCCCATTTCAAACAGATGTCCAAAAAATAAACTTTTAAACCCACAGCCCCCTTGACAAACTTTAAATAACTAGAAAGAGTATTGACTTCAGAAATGAAGGCATCTACTGTTCCAGAATTGCCTTCAATAACAAAAAACAAATCGTCAATAAACCTGCAATAGAAACAAACACTAAATTTCTGAGTAAGCAAGGGAATAAATTCATGCTCCCACCAAGCCATGACGATGTTGGCATAAGCCGGAGCGGCTGGGGAACCCATAGCTACACCACGCTTCTGTCTGTAATAGGTCTTACCAAATAAAAAAAAGTTGTTATGTAAAATTAATTCCAAAAAGTTACAAATGGTGGCAATGGCACTATTGGTGAAACCAGTGTTGTTGATACTTAAAAAGCTTCTAACCGCTTCAACTCCCTCCTGATGGGGGATGCAGGTGTATAGTGATACAACATCCATTGTAAAAACAATGTGCCTTTCAGGGTCAAAAGAACCTTTCTGGATGTAATTACTAAATTTCACTAAAAAGTCCCAAGAATCTTTAATATAAGATTCATGATGATGTAAAGTTGGTCCAAGAACAGCGTCAATGATTAAAGAAACCCCCTCTGTAATAGAATGAGGTGATGAAACTATTGGCCTAAAAGGGGGTTTTCCAAACATTTGTGGGTTTTAGGTATGCCAAAAATGACACCTATTCTAGGGTTTTCAACCACACAAAAGTCATAAACTTCTGAAGTAATGTCACCTGACATCAGGGCATCATAGAGAAGAGAATAAATTGACTGCTGTTTCCGTTGAATGTCAAAAAAAGAAATAACTTCATATTCATCACAGTTGTTTAAGATCTCTAACATTTTAGTGGTATAAATGTCTTGCTTCATTATCACAATGTTACCACCCTTATCACTTTTCATGTACCTAAATTCACTACTTAGGGCTTGTAGATGTTTTAATGCCCTCTTCTCTTCAATTTCTAAATTGTTGGTAATTTTTCGCTTATGCTCTAACAAATTAGTGACATCTCGAATACATAACTCTTCAAACACCCTAATGGTGTGTTGTAATTTAGGAGTGTAGTAGGAGGGTTTAATTAGAGCTTTATTGGTTGCAGAAATGCCATGCATTAAATATCCCAAATTTAACTTTCTGGTATACTTCTTAATGTCTACTATGGTTTTACTATAATTGGCCCTACTGGTGGGAACAAAATTTAAACCATAACGCAGTACCTTTAGTTCACAATCAGAAAAAGCATGTCCACTCAGGTTAATAATGCTAAAATGTCCAAAGTCATTAGTTAAGTCTCCTCTCCTGATGAGTTGGACCCTAGGAAAGTGCGACTCCTGGTCAAAATGTTCGTTTTTGAAGAATAATTCCTCTTTGGAAAAAAAGAAGAATTAACATTAGAACTAGTACTAGTTTTAGTTCTAACGGAGTTGTCACTATCGCAACGAACAGAACTTTCAGTTTTCTTTTCACCAATATCTATATCAACAAGTTCACCCTCAGTGGCACAAATCTCACCGTTTATAGAGTGGTTAATACTAGTTGGTGGTATCGCATTTAAGGTGATCTCGTCAGAATGAAAAAGCAGTCCGTTGTCAGTATTAACAGCAGAAACACCGGTGCCGTAAACACGCTTGCCTGAATTATTAAACTGTTGCGCCTGGTTGTAATTCCTCCTATTAAACCCAACAAAATCATTGTAGGCTGTTTTACTTTCGTAAGACGAAATGTCCCTCAGTAATTTCGATTGTTTCCTGTTAATAATGTCAGTCGAGTGCTGCTCAACCTCATTAGTCAGTTTTTGAAAAAAATGGTCAAAAGAGTTGTCGGACATCTTCCGTTTAAAAAAAGATTCATTCACACTAATGTCATTCTTCAAAAAATTCATTTTGGCTACGTTATTATCAATTAATAGCTTCAAAAACCTTAGTCCGGCCTCATTAAAGAAACAAACTAAGTTGTCAAACATGGGCTGCCCAATGGAGACGCCATTCGGGCACTTGAAGAACCTGAGTCCCTTGGGCACAATTTTTAAGTCAATACACTTTAAAAAGTAAAAATAATAATAAAGAGTGCACCATATGAGGCCAAGCTGAATAAAAATCCAAAGAACCTTCAAGTAAAATCGAATGTCCACACTTTATTAAAATAACAAAAAGCAAAGACTGCAGTGGTATAAGCGCTTTCGCGTTGCTCCTCAACGCTTCATCAGATAATGCAGTATAAAACCCCCTTCCCTTTATACAAAAGGCATACAGTGACATCACAGCATTCAATAAAACAATCAAATAATTAAGACAATAAAACATAATGAAAAGTTGATAATACTAGTGCTTAAGACACCTGGAAGCTAGGAAAGGCTTGATGGATAACTTCTCATTGAGCCCAAACCTATGGGCTTGTAATTTCATTATCCACTGGCTCTCCCTTTCCTCAATCCTGTTTTTTGAATTGCCCAACCTCTTCCCTATGTTGACTAATTCTAAAACTTGAAAGCTAAAACTATGTGTGCTGCCTAGCTCTACTATATGTTTCGCAAGTGCATTGGTAATATTACACTTGCTGATGGCATAAATATGCTCTCTAACACGCTCTCGTAGTGACCTGGTGGTCATGCCCACATAAAACATCATGCAGGCTCTGCATGTTGCTACATATACTAAATTCAAGGATTTACAAGTAGCATAGTGCTTGAATAGATATCTCTTGTTAGTTATGGGATGAATAAAGATGTCAGTAGTAGATACATGTTTGCATTGATTGCATGTGTAGCATGGAAAGGTGCCTGTTTTATGACTTGATGGGGCACTGAAACGACAACGATCATAACATAACAACCTATTCAATGAGGGCATATTCCTATATGCCACTCTGGGTCTTGTATCAACTAAAGAGCCAATCGTGTCATCAGCCATTAAAATGCTCCAATGCTTCCTGAATACATTCAGAATAATGTTGTTTCTATTAGTAAAGGGAATGACAATCCTGTTGTAGTTGTCCTTAGTCCTCCTTTTAGCAGATTGCGAATAATTATGTGTTCTACTAATCAAAGGTGCTCCATCAGATAATCTATGTGAGTCACCCAAAGAAACGGCTTCAGATACTTGTTTCTTATTGTAACCTCTAGATAAAAAATTCTTGGTGAGTGTCTGTTTATATTTATCGTAGACTGTTGTCTGAGATGTTAGTTTCGAGATCCTAACCATTTGATTGGTAATGATGTTGTTATATATGTGTCGAGGGTGCATACTCTCTCAATGTAACAGATTATTTTTCCAACATTCCTTCCTGTAGAGTTCAGTATCAAAGCCCTGATGGGTGTTAATTATTCTGACATCCAAAAAATCAATGGTGTCAGAAGAATAAGTGCATTCAAAACTGAGGAAATCTGTGGTACTATCGAGGTATGCTACAAAACTCAAGAGCTGGTCAACAGTTCCCTCCACAACAAAAACACATCGTCTACAAACCTGTTATAAAATACAAGATGGTCAGCAAAAAATGAATCTTGGTTCAAAACAAAACAGTTCTCCCATTGTGCCAACACCAAATTGGCATAGGCGTTGGCACAAGGGGTACCCATTGCTACCCCTTTGGTTTGTAAGAAATAGTTGTCTCGATAACAAAGGACATTATTTTCTAAAATAATCTCCAATAGTGACATATATCTATAAATTACACGTTCAGACAATTTGTGTTGCACCAGCATGGCCCTAACAAAATCCATGCCAGTGATATTCGGGATGGAAGTAAAAAGAGACCTTACGTCTACTGTAACCAATAGATCATTCCTACAAAAAGAACATGACTGACCATGATTGGCTAATTTCTCAAGAAAATCCGTAGTGTCCCTTAAAACATGTTTAACCTCAAAGAGTATGGGTTTCAACACCTTATCTAGATATATAGAAGATGGTTCAGTCAACCAACCACGGCTGGACACTATAGGTCGCAGCGGTGGGTTTGTCGTGTTCTTATGAATTTTGGGTAAACCTCTGAAAGAGGGCACCAATGGTTTATCAACCATCAAGTATGTGTATAAATCATTATCAATAGTTTCTGTCAGCATTAAATCATATAAATTAGCATGAACATCTTTGATCAAATTATTAAGTTTAAGATTAGATAAGGGTAAATAGGTCTCAACATCATTGAGCATGTTCTCCATTTCATTGCAATAGTAAGAGCTATCCATAATGACAACAGCGCCACCTTTGTCAGCTTGCCTTACAACAATGGTTTCATTGTTTTTTAATCTGTGTAGAGCATTCCTCTCATTCAATGTTAAATTAAAAAACTCACATTTGGTCTCACTATTATATAATTCAAATAAGTCCCTTTCTACTGCTTGCTCAAAGGCATCTAACAATGGATGTTGTTGAGGAATAAAGGTGGAAGGCTTTTTGAATGTAAAACAATTGTTGTTAGTTCCTGTCCCTTCCTGCCTATAAAGCATCTTAAGAGCTATGTTCCTAGTGAACATTTTAACATCTGCAATAATACCAGTAATATCACTACAATCAGAGGGAATAAATCCCAGTCCCCTATTCAAAACTGACATTTCATCCTTGTCTAAAACATGTTTAGAAACATTAACAACTAAACAATCATCAGTGTCAGTGTCAATAAAAAGTCCAGTCAAATCTTCGGTTTCGATACCTTTTTGCTGTATGCACAGTTGTCTTCTACATTTTTCCTTTTCACAGCTCTGCCCTGTGGGGACCAAGTTCTCCTCTCGAAGGGTCTGAACGGCAGAGGAAAAGAAGGCGAGCCGTCACCCAAGGCAAAAAGCTCGTCTTCTGATTGAATGACAAAGGGATCAAGAGTGATTTGCTTCTTGCGCACGTCTTGGCTCTTGGAACAAGAAACGTTAATCGGAACCTCTATAGGACTATCAGTGATACAATCAGCATGTATCTGTGCTTCCACGACTAAAGAATTAGGTTTGGAAGCCATTGCAGAATCGCGTACATCTCGTACAGGAACATCTCTGCTGTCGGTAACACTGGCAACTAAGGATGACGTCATCGCAAGTGGATTGACTGTATCAGCTGATGGTAACTTCCTCGTTTTGTTGGAAGAGTCATTTCGTGAGGAATTGGCATCTCTAGGCCACGAGAAGACCTGGGATTGATTAAAATCTAAAAAATCTCGTTCAAGTTTTCTTTTTTTGTCCTGCATACATTTAAAGTCCAATGAGGAAAGCATAGACTTTAAGTCATTAAACAGTATGTCCAAGCCGTCTGTATGTAACAGCCGGATTGCTTCAGTTTGTGTTAATTTAATGTCATTTCTTAATTCACTGATTATTTTCTCATAGTGTTCGATTAAAATAGAAATGTAAGTAAAGCTGGTTTCCAGGTTCAACTTTTGCCAACGGGCTAAGAGTTCAGGATCGGAATCACCAAAGGTGGGCATCTTAAGAACTCTTAAGCCCCTAGGTATCAGTTTAAACTTAATACAGGCTTCCATGTGCAGTTTTTGCCACTGCACATTACGGAGTTTGTGTAACTTGTTCTCCAACTTCCTAGTTAACAAAATGACCTCCATGTTATTTTTAAAGCTGTGCACTCCATTCTTGGCATGATTAAAGTCCGCAGCAGTAAGTTTAAGCAATGGGTTGATGTTCATATCAACAATGCCATCTAGGTTAAACATATTCTCACCATCAGGAATTGAAGTGTTGGCCATGTCCTGGCGGAATAGTAGGTACAGGAACAGCAACAAATGAAACAAATCCGCCAGATAAAGCACTCTTATTAAATCCAAGTGAACCAAGTAAAAATAATAATAAAGAGTGCACCATATGAGGTGCACCATATTCAGACCCTTCGAGAGGAGAACTTGGTCCCCACAGGGCAGAGCTGTGAAAAGGAAAAATGTAGAAGACAACTGTGCATACAGCAAAAAGGTATCGAAACCGAAGATTTGACTGGACTTTTTATTGACACTGACACTGATGATTGTTTAGTTGTTAATGTTTCTAAACATGTTTTAGACAAGGATGAAATGTCAGTTTTGAATAGGGGACTGGGATTTATTCCCTCTGATTGTAGTGATATTACTGGTATTATTGCAGATGTTAAAATGTTCACTAGGAACATAGCTCTTAAGATGCTTTATAGGCAGGAAGGGACAGGAACTAACAACAATTGTTTTACATTCAAAAAGCCTTCCACTTTTATTCCTCAACAACATCCATTGTTAGATGCCTTTGAGCAAGCAGTAGAAAGGGACTTATTTGAATTATATAATAGTGAGACCAAATGTGAGTTTTTTAATTTAACATTGAATGAGAGGAATGCTCTACACAGATTAAAAAACAATGAAACCATTGTTGTAAGGCAAGCTGACAAAGGTGGCGCTGTTGTCATTATGGATAGCTCTTACTATTGCAATGAAATGGAGAACATGCTCAATGATGTTGAGACCTATTTACCCTTATCTAATCTTAAACTTAATAATTTGATCAAAGATGTTCATGCTAATTTATATGATTTAATGCTGACAGAAACTATTGATAATGATTTATACACATACTTGATGGTTGATAAACCATTGGTGCCCTCTTTCAGAGGTTTACCCAAAATTCATAAGAACATGACAAACCCACCGCTGCGACCTATAGTGTCCAGCCATGGTTGGTTGACTGAACCATCTTCTATATATCTAGATAAGGTGTTGAAACCCATACTCTTTGAGGTTAAACATGTTTTAAGGGACACTACGGATTTTCTTGAGAAATTAGCCAATCATGGTCAGTCATGTTCTTTTTGTAGGAATGATCTATTGGTTACAGTAGACGTAAGGTCTCTTTTTACTTCCATCCCGAATATCACTGGCATGGATTTTGTTAGGGCCATGCTGGTGCAACACAAATTGTCTGAACGTGTAATTTATAGATATATGTCACTATTGGAGATTATTTTAGAAAATAATGTCCTTTGTTATCGAGACAACTATTTCTTACAAACCAAAGGGGTAGCAATGGGTACCCCTTGTGCCAACGCCTATGCCAATTTGGTGTTGGCACAATGGGAGAACTGTTTTGTTTTGAACCAAGATTCATTTTTTGCTGACCATCTTGTATTTTATAACAGGTTTGTAGACGATGTGTTTTTGTTGTGGAGGGGAACTGTTGACCAGCTCTTGAGTTTTGTAGCATACCTCGATAGTACCACAGATTTCCTCAGTTTTGAATGCACTTATTCTTCTGACACCATTGATTTTTTGGATGTCAGAATAATTAACACCCATCAGGGCTTTGATACTGAACTCTACAGGAAGGAATGTTGGAAAAATAATCTGTTACATCGAGAGAGTATGCACCCTCGACACATATATAACAACATCATTACCAATCAAATGGTTAGGATCTCGAAACTAACATCTCAGACAACAGTCTACGATAAATATAAACAGACACTCACCAAGAATTTTTTATCTAGAGGTTACAATAAGAAACAAGTATCTGAAGCTGTTTCTTTGGGTGACTCACATAGATTATCTGATGGAGCACCTTTGATTAGTAGAACACATAATTATTCGCAATCTGCTAAAAGGAGGACTAAGGACAACTACAACAGGATTGTCATTCCCTTTACTAATAGAAACAACAATATTCTGAATGTATTCAGGAAGCATTGGAGCATTTTAATGGCTGATGACACGATTGGCTCTTTAGTTGATACAAGACCCAGAGTGGCATATAGGAATATGCCCTCATTGAATAGGTTGTTATGTTATGATCGTTGTCATTTCAGTGCCCCATCAAGTCATAAAACAGGCACCTTTCCATGCTACACATGCAATCAATGCAAACATGTATCTACTACTGACATCTTTATTCATCCCATAACTAACAAGAGATATCTATTCAAGCACTATCTAGCGAAAAGGCAATAAAATAATAAACAAACCAGGTAAAAAGCAAACTGCAAGCCCTAAAGAACTCAGGCAGAAGAAGATGTAGTATAAACGTATTTTAATAAGACCGTTTTCACTCTTGCAAAGCAGGAGCTTCTTCAGACAAGTTAAAAAGTTACAAAAGCACTCTTTTAAAGCAACAGCTGGTTAACTTCTGATGTCATTTCCTTTCAAAGGAAAACACTTACGGACACTTTTTATATGTTAAAAAGACAGGTTATAAAAATACTGAATGTCTTTATACAAAGTCCTGTCTCAAATCAAAGTTTCAGCCATATGTACAGTGAATTATGTTATATGAAAATGTTATATAAAAAACTTTGATTTGAGACAGGACTTTGTATAAAGACATTCAGTATTTTTATAACCTGTCTTTTTAACATATAAAAAAGTGTCCGTAAGTGTTTTCCTTTGAAGGAAATGACATCAGAAGTTAACCAGCTGTTGCTTTTAAAAAGAGTGCTTTTGTAACTTTTTAACTTGTCTGAAGAAGCTCCTGCTTTGCAAGAGTGAAAACGGTCTTATTAAAATACGTTTATACTACATCTTCTTCTGCCTGAGTTCTTTAGGGCTTGCAGTTCGCTTTTTACCTGGTTTATTCAAGCACTATGCTACTTGTAAATCCTTGAATTTAGTATATGTAGCAACATGCAGAGCCTGCATGATGTTTTATGTGGGCATGACCACCAGGTCACTACAAGAGCGTGTTAGAGAGCATATTTATGCCATCAGCAAGTGTAATATTACCAATGCACTTGCGAAACATATAGTAGAGCTAGGCAGCACACATAGTTTTAGCTTTCAAGTTTTAGAATTAGTCAACATAGGGAAGAGGTTGGGCAATTCAAAAAACAGGATTGAGGAAAGGGAGAGCCAGTGGATAATGAAATTACAAGCCCATAGGTTTGGGCTCAATGAGAAGTTATCCATCAAGCCTTTCCTAGCTTCCAGGTGTCTTAAGCACTAGTATTATCAACTTTTCATTATGTTTTATTGTCTTAATTATTTGATTGTTTTATTGAATGCTGTGATGTCACTGTATGCCTTTTGTATAAAGGGAAGGGGGTTTTATACTGCATTTATATCTGATGAAGCGTTGAGGAGCAACGCGAAAGCGCTTATACCACTGCAGTCTTTGCTTTTTGTTATTTTAATAAAGTGTGGACATTCGATTTTACTTGAAGGTTCTTTGGATTTTTATTCAGCTTGGCCTCATATGGTGCACTCTTTATTATTATTTTTACTTGGTTCACTTGGATTTAATAAGAGTGCTTTATCTGGCGGATTTGTTTCATTTGTTACACTTTAAAAAGTAACAATTCTCTAATTCTAGAGACCTGTACCTTTTCAGTAATTTCAGCAGGCTGTCACGCTTGTGGTTAAATTCCTCGCTGTTGAGACCTTGGCATGGTTTGTCGAAATTGCAGAAAGGGTTGTCAACAGGTTTAAAAAAGTGCTCAGCATTCTTGTAATTCGGTAAATCAAGCCGACAGGAAAAGAAAGATTTGTTGGTGCTTACGTCTTTACCATGAACATGAACGTTGTTTAGTTCAATGACAGTCTCCATTTCTTGAAAAGGTTCAACCGGACTGGAAACATTAACCAGACGTTCCTTTTCAGTTGCTCTTGCTATTAAAAACTTCAATGAGTTCTGAATGTCAGTTAGAGTTGTAACCAGCAAACTGTTGATATTGCATCCATCAGAATTAGGCGTGGGATGCAAGGTCATGTTCAATAAAGAGTCCTCCGCTGCCTCGGCCATGGAACAGGCACAGAAACACCAATGATCCACCAAAAAGCCAAATAAACGAATAAAACTAAAGGAACCATGACAAATGCAGCAATAAGAGGCAAATAGAAAATAAACCAAAAACCACTAGCGTAATAAAATTAAATTCACCGCTTTCGTCCAAGGACTTCATCAGAATGAATAAAAAACACCACAAAACAGGTTTAAATACATTCAAAATTAAACAATCAATTGAACAATTGGGTAAACAATTATAAAATTTGAATGTATTTAAACCTGTTTTGTGGTGTTTTTTATTCATTCTGATGAAGTCCTTGGACGAAAGCGGTGAATTAAATTTTATTACGCTAGTGGTTTTTGGTTTATTTTCTATTTGCCTCTTATTGCTGCATTTGTCGTGGTTCCTTTAGTTTTATTAAGATAAGTACAAACTTGTAGTGTTAAAAAATAGTACTGGGTTTTATTTTCTGTTTATTTATTTGCTTCACTGAATATTATGAACTCTTTGTCTTTCTGCAGTAAGTGCAGGTTATTGTTCTCAGTTCATTGATATTCGGTGGTGAACTATTAGCCTAGCGGGTTTCTTTGTGCTTATAAGTCTTAGTCACTTATCTGTAAATGTATTTTTGCTGAATATCTGAATATTTGAGCTGCTTGGTTATCTGCTATATACCTACATCAACTGTATTACAAGCTAAGTACAAACTTGCAGTGTTAAAACTACTGCTTTTTACTTTTCTGTTTGTTTCATTGAGTATTGTGTTAAAGATACGACTGCATTTTATTTTGCTGTTTATTTGTTTGCTTCACTGATTATTGTGATTTATCTGTCTGTCTACAGTAAGTGGGGTTATTGTTCTCACTTCATTGATATTCTGTGTTGAACTCTTGGCCTAGAGGATTCCTCTATGCTTATAAGTGTTAGTGACTTATCTGTGAATTTATTTCTGATGAATAGCTGAATATTTAAGCTGTTTGGTTACCTGCTATATACTTACATCAACTGTATTACAAGCTGAGATAAATACAAACTTCCAGTGTTAAAAAGTAGTACTCCATTTTATTTTTCCGTTTCTTTCTTTCTTTCTTTGTATATTGTGTTAAATATAGTAATGCTTTTTTTTTGTTTATTTATTTCCTTCACTGAATATTATGATCTCTCTGTCTCTCTACAGTAAGTGGGGGTTATTGTTCTGACTTCATGGGTATCGGTGTTGAACTCTTAGCCTAGAGGGTTTCTCTGTGCTTATAAGTATTTCTCATATATCTTTGAATTCATTTCTGCTGAATTGCTGAATATTTGAGCTGCTTGGTTAGCTGTTATATGCATACATCAAGTGTATTACCAGCTGAGGTAAGGACAGACATGCAGTGTTAAAGATAGTACTGCATTTTATTTTTCTGTTTATTTATTTGTTTCATTTACTATTGTGTTAGGAATAGTACTGCATTTTATGTTTCTGTTTATTTATTTGCTTCACTGAATATTGTGGTCTCTCTATCTCTCTGCAGTAAGTGGGGGTTATTGTTCTCACTTAATTGATATTCAGTTTTGAACTCTTAGCCTAGATTGTTTCTCTGTGTTTATAAGTCTTAGTCACTCATCTATGAATTAATTTTTGCTGAATATTTGAACTGTTTGGTTAGCTGCTATATACCTACATCATCTTTATTACAAGCTGAAATAAGTTCAAACTTGGAGTGTTAAAAAATAGTACTGCATTTTATTTTTGTGTTTATTTGTTTCATTGACTAATGGGTTAAAGATAGCATTGCATTTTATTTTTCTGTTTATTTATTTGCTTCACTGAATATTGTGATCTCTCTGTCGTAAGTGGGGGTTATTGTTCTCACTTCATTGATATTCGATGTTGAACTCATAGCCTAGAGGGTTTTGCGGTGCTTATAAGTCTTAATCACTTATCCTTGAATTTATTTCTGCTGAATAGCTATTTGAACCATTTGCTTAGCTGCTATATACCTACATCAACTGTATTACAAGTTGAAATAAGTACAAACTTGCAGTGTTAAAAGATGGTACTTGATTTTATTTTTCTATTTGTTTATTTTTATTTTGCTGTTTATTTATTTGCTTCACTGAATATTGTGATCTCTCTGTGTGTCTGCACTAAGTGGGGGTTACTGTTTTCACTTTATTGATATTCGGTGTTGAACTCTTAGACTAGAGGGATCCTCTATGCTTATAAGTGTTAGTCACTTATCTGTGAATTTATTTGTGATGAATAGCTGAATATTTAAGCTGTTTGGTTAGCTGCTGTATACCTACATCAACTGTATTACAAGCTGAGCTAAGTACAAACTTGCAGTGCTAAAAGATAGTACTACATTTTATTTTTCTATTTATTTGCTTCACTGAATATTGTGATTTCTCTCTCTCTGCAGTAAGTCGGGGTTATTGTTCCAACTTCATTGATATTCGGTGTTGAACTCGTAGCCTAGAGGGTTTTTCTGTGCTGATAATTCTTAGTCACTTATCTGTGAATTTATTTCTGCTGATTAGCTGAATATTTGAGCAGTTTGGTTAGCTGCTGTATACCTACATCAACTGTATTACAAGTTGAGATAAGTACAGAGTGGCAGTGTTGATAGATAGAACTGCATTTTATTTTTCTCTTTGTTTATTTGTTACATTGAGAATTGTGTTATAGTAATGCATTTTATTTTGCTGTTTATGTATTTACTTCACTGAATATTGTGATCTCTCTTTCTTTCTGCAATAAGTGGGATTATTCTCACTTCATTGATATTCGGTGTGGATATCTAAACCTAGAGGCTTTTTCTAAGCTTATAAGTGTTAGTCACTTATCTGTGAATGTATTTCTGCTGAATAGCTGAATATTTCAGCTGCTTGGTTAGCTGCTATGTACTTACATCAACTGTCTTACAAACTGAGATAAGTACAAATGTACAGTGTTAAAAGATAGTACTGCATTTTATTTTACTGTTTGTTTCATTGAATATTGTGTTAAAGATAGTACTGCATTTTTTCTGTTTATTTATTTGCTTCACTGAATATTGTGATATCTCTGTCTCTCTGCATTGAATGGGAGTTATTGTTCTTACTTCATTGATATTCGGTGTTGAACTTTTAGCCTAGAGAGTTTCTCTGTGCTTCTAATTCCAAGGCAGTTATCTCTGAAATCATATCTGCTGAATAGCTGAATATTTGAGCTTTTTTGTTAGCTGCTGTATAGATAAACCAACTGTATTACAAGCTGAGATAAGTACAGACCTGCAATGTTAAAAGATAATACTGCATTTTATTTTTCTCTTTATTTGTTTCATTGACTACTGTGTGATGGATAGTACTGCATTTTATTTTTCTGTTTATTTATTTGTTTCATTGAATATTGTGTTAAGGATAGTACTGCATATTATTTTTCTGTTTATCAGTTTTTTTTCTCTGAATATTGCAATCTCTCTGTCTCTCTGCCATAAATCCAGTTTATTGTTCTCACTTCATTGATATTTAGTGTTGAACTCTTAGCCTACAGGGTTTCAATATGCTTATATGTCTTAGTCACTTATCTGTGAACTTATTTCTGCTGAATAGCTGAATATTTGTGCTGTTTGGTTAACTGCTATATACCTACATCAACTGTATTAGAAGCTGAGATTAATACAAAGTTGCAGTATTGAAAGATAGTACAGCATTTTATTCTTCTGTTTATTAGTTTCATTGAATATTGTGTTCAAGATAGTACTGCATTTTTTCTGTTCATTTATTTGCTTCACTGAATATTGTGATCTCTCTGTCTCTCTGCAGTAAGTGGTGGTTATTCGTCTCACTTCATTGATATTCAGTGTTGAACTCTTAGCCTAGAGGGTTTCTCTGTACTTATAAGTCTTAATCACTTATCTGCGAATTTATTTCTGCGGACTAGCTAAATATTTGGTATTTTTGGTTAGCTGCTATATATCTACATCAACTATATTACAAGCTAAAATTAGTACAAACTTTCAGTACTAATAGATAGTACTGCATTTTATTTCTCTGTTAATTTATTTGTTTTATTGAATATTGTGTTGAAGATAGTACTGCATTTTTCTCTGTCTCTCTGCAGTAAGTGGTGGTTATTCGTCTCACTTCATTGATATTCACTGTTGAACTCTTAGCCTAGAGGGTATCTCTGTACTTATAAGTCTTAGTCACTTATCTGCAAATTTATTTCTGTGGACTAGCTAAATATCTGCTATGTTTGGGTAGCTGCTATATATCTACATCAACTATATTACAAGCTAAGATTAGTACAAACTTTCAGTGCTAATAGATAGTACTGCATTTTATTTCTCTGTTAATTTATTTGTTTTATTGAATATTGTGTTGAAGATAGTACTGCATTTTATTTTGCTGTTTATTTGCTTCACTGAATATTGTGATCTCCCTGTCTCTCTGCAGTAAGTGGGGTTATTCTTCTCACTTCATTGATATTCAGTGTTGAACTCCTTGACCTAGGGGGCTCCTCTATGCTTATAAGTGTTAGTGACTTATCTGTGAATTTATTTGTGATAAATAGCTGAATATTTAAGCTGTTTTGTTACCTGCTATATACCTACATCAACTGTATTACAAGCTAAGTACAAACTTGCAGTGTTAAAAAATAGCACTGCATTTTATTTTTCTGTTTATTTGCTTTATTGAATATTTTGTTAGTAATAGTTCTGCATTTTATTTTTCTGTTTATTTATTTGCTTCACTGAATATTGTGATCTCTCTATCTCTCTGCAGTAAGTGGGGGTTATTGTTCTCACTTCATTGATATTCAGTGTTGAACTCTTAGCCTAGATGGTTTATCTCTGCTTATAAGTCTTAGTCACTTATCTGTGAATTCATTTCTACTGAATATATGAAGATTTGAGCTGTTTGGCTAGCTGCTATATACCTACATCAACTGTATTACAAGATGAGCTAATTTCAAACTTGCAGTTTTAAAAGACAGTACTGCATTTTATTTTTGTGTTTATTTATTTGTTTCATTGACTAATGGGTTTAAGATAGCACTGCATTTTATTTATTTTTTGTTGTTTATTTATTTGCTTCACTGAATACTGTGATCTCTCTGTCTCTCTGCAGTAAGTGAGGGTTATTGTTCTCACTTCATTGATATTCAGTGTTAAACACATAGCGTAGAAGTTTTATTGGTGCTTATATGCCTTAGTCACTTATCCTTGATATGATTTCTGCTGAATAGCTGAATATTTGAACTGTTTGGTTAGCTGCTATATACCAACATCAACTGTATTACAAGCTAAGCTAAGTACAAGCATGCAATGTTAAAATATAGTAATGCATTTTATTTTTGTGTTTATTTGTTTCATTGACTAATGAGTTAAAGATAGCACTGCATTTTATTTTGTGTTTATTTATTTGCTTCAATGAATATTGTGACCTCTCTGTCTCTCTGCAGTAAGTGAGGGTTATTGTTATCACTTCATTTATATTCAGTGTATAACTCTTAGCCTAGAGGGTTTCTCTGTGCTTATATGTCTTAATCACTTATCTGTGAATTTATTTCTGCTGAATAGCTGAATATTTAACCTTTTTGGTTAGCTGCTATATACCTACATCAACTGTATTACAAACTGAAATAAGAACAACCTTGCAGTGTTAAAATATGGTACTGCATTTTATTTTTCTGTTTGTTTATTTGTTTCATTGAGTATTGTGTTAAAGATAGTACTGCAGTTTATTTATTTGCTTCACTGAATATTGTGATCTCGCTGTGTGTCTGCACTAAGTGGGGGTAATTGTTCTCACTTCATTGATATTCAATGTTGAACTCTTAGACAAGAGGGTTTCTCTATGCTTATAAGTATTAGTAACATATCTGTGAATTTATTTCTGATGAATAGCTGAATATTTAGCTGTTTGGTTAGCTGCTATATACCTACATCAACTCAATTACAAGCTAAGATAAGTACAAACTTGCAGTGTTAAAAGTACTGCATTTTATTTTTCTGTTTATTTATTTGCTTTATTGAATGTTGTGCTCTCTCTATCTCCCTGCAGTAAGTGGGGGTTATTGTTTTCACGTCATTGATATTCAGTTTTGAACTCTTAGCCTAGAGGGTTTTTCTGTGCTTATAAGTCTTAGTCACTTATCTTTGAATTTATTTCTGCTGAATAGCTGAATATTTAGCTGTTTGGTTAGCTGCTATATACCTACATTACCTCTATTACAAGCTGAGATAAATACAAACTTGCAGTGCTAAAATATAGTACTACATTATATTTTTTCTGTTTGTCTCATTGAGTTTTGTGTTAAAGATAGGATGGCATTTTATTTTTCTGTTTATTTATTTGTTTAATTGAATATTGTGCTAGGAATAGTACTGCATTTTATGTTTCTATTTATTTTTTTTTGCTTCACTGAATATTGTGATCTCTACAGCTTTACTTTCATTTACTAACACTGTACACAAAGCTCTTGATGCTGGTCTACTATCTTTAGTTATATTACTAGATCTGTCAAAAGCTTTTGATACAGTGTCCTACCCTAAACTATTATCTCAACTTGAGGCTGTAAACTGCTCCCCACAAACTTTACCCTGGTTCCACAACTATCTTCACAACAGAAAACAGTCTGTTAAATGGCAAAACAAACAATCTGAATACCTTATCAACAATACAGGAGCCCCCCAAGGGTCAATTCTTGGATCCCTACTCTTTAATGTACTCATCAACAAGCTCCATAAAAGTTTCCCACAAAGTATAGTCATTCAATACACTGACGATTTGACTATTATCACCTCCTCAAACAACTTCACAGATCTCCTAACATCAACACAAAAAGCATTCACATCAATAGAATCCTGGCTTAATGAGGCTCAACTACTTAATCCCAAAAAATCAAAACTTCTACTTTTCTCACCTAAACCTCCAACTCTAAACTTTAAAATCTTCTCACAAAACAATACTGAAATTGAAATTGTACAAACATCTAAACTACCTGGCGTTATAATTGACGATAAACTCTCATTCGAGAGCCATATACTTAGCACAATCAAAAAGACCCATTTTAAGCTAGGTAAGCTCTATAGGCAAAAACTCTATCTGGACAAGTCCACCAAACTAAAATTGGCAAATAGTCTCTTCTCTCCTCTATGCTAGCCCCATTTTTATTAACCTACACTCACATTACTTATATAAACTACAATCATGCTACTACAAAATAACAACGTTTATCTCCATTATGCCAACACGCACTCATCACTGCCTGACCATTAAATCTCTAAACTGGTTAGAATTCCCCCACTACCTATATTATACCCAACTAACTCTTACCCATAAATTACTCCACAACACAAATTATTGCCCTTCTCTTCAAACCATGATACAAACACACACTCCAGCTAGAACTCTTAGATCCTCTAGCAAACAACTCCTAACCATAACCTTCTTCTTCTTCTTTTGGCTTTTCCCGGTTAGGAGTCGCCACAGCGGATCATCTTGTCCATAACCAAACCCAATAAAAGAGCTGGCCAGTGCCTATATTCCCATGCTATAGCCAAATTATGGAATGCTCTCCCCCCATCTATTACCCAATTAGACTCTTTAAAAACTTTCAAAACAGCACTGAAAGACCACTTTCTTAACCGTCTCTGCTACTGTAATCACATGATTAAACCACCCTGAGTTTTGGTCCTCAGTCTGCAACTCCTAATAGCCCCCTAACTGCACACATTTCTATAAACCATCATGTCATAGATTGACTTATATGTTGTATATAGATAGAATCATAGAATCATAGATTCTTACTAAGCTAACTGCCCTTGCGAGCCATTTTAAGCTTAGCCAATTATCCCTTGTGAGACTCAAACCCTGCACCTTGTGTTTGTAATGCAAACACCTTAACCATTAGGCCACCCTCCCAACCCTATTAATTTTTAAATTTTGCACACCTGTTTGAATACTATGTATCTCTGTGATTTAATTTGTAATTATTGTGTGTGTGTGTATATATATATATATATATATATATATATATATATATATATATATATATATATATATAAATCTTTTTACCATTTTAATACTATGCTATTTAATTTTCTGTAACTGTTTTTGGAGTTTTTCTCCCCGGGCTTCCACTGAAAATGGGCTCTTGGCCCAGTGGACTTTCCTGGTCAACAAATGTCAAATAAACAAAAAAGAAATAAAATGTTATTTAGCTACTGTAAAAATTAAGTTTTCAGGAGTAAAGTAAGTAGGTTAGAGTTTGTAGACATGTTGTATTTTTGATACTAACATGTTTGCTTTATAAAGGACATTATTATGCAGTGGAGCATGAGACAGAGGTATAGAGATAGAGATGTTAGGTGAGATAGTGAAGGGGGAAGTCTGGATATATATGGATAAGAAGGAGGCTAGTTATATATGTCTGGCTGAGGCATCTGGGTAAACTATATGGATGCAAAAGTCATGAAGATAGACGGTAATGGATGAGTTAGAGAAACCTTCCTGGAAAGGCAATAGGTGAGGGCTACACAAGAAATATATAAACTGTTACCTGGTGTGTTGTTCCCAAATTAAATAGAAAATAATTAATGTATGTCTAGGGTAGACAAATACAGCCCATCAACACAAGGGAGAAAATGTGGTCTTACTTCTCAGATTTAATTACTGATTTTAATACATCTTAAAACAGATGTTCCCTGGAAATTAACCTAGTCAACATTTCTCACCAAGGAAGTTCTGATAAATGCTGGACATGTAGAGGACTGGCAGCCATTACACACACCCAATCTGGCAGTGACTCCCAGCCCAAACTGGCTGGTATAGATGCTATAATAATTTCCCTCTTTTGGGGATGCACTCTTGCCTCTAAGTTTGACTGGATTTTATGTGGGTCCTCAAAGGAAGCTCTGCGGTTGTGATGTAGTGACCACCCTTAGTTCCTACAGGCTTTGGCCACAGAAAAATCCTTACTTATCTAGGACTGGAAGACATTGGTAGTCATCCCCATTCAATATTCCTTGACTGACTTAGCTAACAAGATGCTATACAACAAAACTAGGTTCTTAAATTCCTGCACCCCAAAAAGTATTGTGGGAAAAAAATCCTAACCTTTTCATTGACAGTTTCCTTCAAACCACCATGAAAACCTGGTCATTAAAATACAGATTTTTCTCCAGCTGCTCTTTTTTGTGGAAGTAGTTTGAATGACTACTTCTTTTAGCTGTTCTGGTGTTCACATTTTGTCACAATACCCGAACAGTTTCTACTGCTGAAAAATGTTTTACATATACTAAAATTAAGAAGCTTAACTTGCAGTTCAGTAAAACCCATTTAATGTGTAGATTATGAACATTCAATATTGTGCCACTCTTTGATGTTTAGTTGTAAAATTTTGTACTTGCTATTAGTAAAATTCAGTAAATTGAGTTGAAAAAAGTGAAAGCGTTTTTATATTGTACACACATGAAAGGAAAGCAGCATGTTCTTTAAACTCACCACTCATTCCTTTTCCTTGCTCCTCCAATATGCCATCCTTCTAAACCAGTGAATATCTATGATATCTGGGTACGCATTTAAAAAACACTTTCTTGTTGCTGATTATTGTATTATCATATCCTATGTTCTGTTTCTCATCTGATCACATACAAATCACCATTTGAGGGGGGGGGGATAGAGAGAAATCCTCATACACAGAACCATAAAACAAACTCCAACAGGCCTAATAATGTCATCCATGAAGATGTTATGGATTCTCCAAAAATCAAATGGAACCTTCTGTGAAGTGTAAAAGTCTCAAACCAAAAAATCTGGAAAAACACTGCGGACTGAAAAAAAAGCAATGTTTTACTCCAAACACAAGGCATTCAAAGTGCTAGTTAAGCATTTTCAACCAACATCCATTAGACTATCAAAGTTAAAATGATTTGAAACATATTTTGAAATTATATAGTATATTCATTTAACTATGACTAATAGCATTAGTTTTTTTAATCTATATTATAAACAAAGCTTATAAACAAAGGGATTGTCCACTGCCCCTCCCTTTACTCAGTCCTCATTAGACCAATTATTGAATATAATGCCTCTTTGGCACGCATCTGTTCAGGCACATTCAACAACTGAAACGCCCCCAGAGGTACCTTGCTAAAACTAAACAAGGTCTAAACAACATGTCTTACATGGACCAACTCAAAGCCCTGTCACTATATTTGGTATCCTACAAACTGATAAGAGGTGACCTATGTCTGGCACTCAAGGCATCTTCCGACCTATTACTGATGGATTTACTGCATATCAGCAGGACAAATGGCATCAGAAATATTCAGTCTAGTGATCTAAACCTCTTCTGCAACATCAACAGAATGGTATGGAGGGTATATCTTGCACAGGATACTGTTGCTGTAGAACAGACTTCCCAAACCAAAGTTCATCCCTGTCCATTTTCAAGCATAACTTAGATCAATGGACAGCAAATAGGAAATGTATCCCAAGACTGCTCCTGTACTACTAATGGACAGATGCAGCTCCTAAATGCTTTATCCCGTGCATGGGTTCCCTCAAATTATCTATGGTATGATTCAAGTTATTCTCATTAGGGGTAATATATAATTATTCACCATGGGATGAGTAAAGCCAATCTACAACTAAATGGGATAGATTGCTTCAAGCACAATAATGGAAATTGGCTAGGCTTAAAATGGCCACAAAGGCAGCTAGCTTAGTACTTATCTTTGAACCTATTATGTTACATATATATTTTTAAGAATATAATTAATGTAGACATGTTACATGCTATGTGTTTCAAAAGTTGTGCTAGGAACTGGCTTTGTATGTAAAGTGTCCTGATGAAGTCTAACGAACGTTGGATAAAAGTGCTTAACTGGCACTTTGAATTTCTTGTGTTTGAGACAAAACATTGCTTTTTCAATCCAGAGTTTTTTTTCCAGGTTTTTAAGATGTTATGGATGTTGGTGTGATTACATTCATAGGTTGAAAGATTCCTACTTAGCTTATGGCCAAGGGGAAAAATAAGAAGCTCAGCCATATGACACATCACTGGTGAGAGACTTACAGTGCTCCTCACTAAACAGATTTTCCCCACATATCCCAGGTGAAAATTTGTGATCATCCATTCAGTCGTGTAGACTGATTTAAAAGGGAAGTACTTTCCTTAATGTTTAAGGGGAGCCTATTCCAGAAAAGGAGGACATATTGAGTTAGATACCTCTTATATCAGCTGGCATTGTTAAACTGGTGGATAAAGTTTAGGTCTCTACAGTGGTGTTTGGTTTAACACTGGCTTGGTTTAGGTGAAGGAGTTCAAAGAGTGCAGTGTAATTCATAGCAAATATGGCTAAACAAACATCACCCTTAGTCAACTGAGTAGAGGGACAAGG